>NC_064627.1:13968252-14276180 GCF_023864275.1 Schistocerca cancellata | reverse complement strand
AAGCATCAGCAGGGACCTATCCTTTCACCAAAAATTTTGTGAAATACTAGTACTGAAAAATAGTTGTTGCAATGAATGAAAGTTTTACTGTGCCTATTGGAAAAGCAATCAGTTTCATTGTAATAAGTAAAGAAGAATAAAAAAATTTTGTCACATTCAAGCATATCTTCAAATGGGCATCATTATTATGAGTTAAATAACACAGTATAGTACCCATAAAGTGTTGCTAGAATATCTTTGCATTCCAAATTGATGAATTCTGTGTTCATGGTAGATATATCTCTTACATATAAGCTACTGTTTGTGTATTTTGTCAAGCTGCTGCTTTGTCTTTCTCACACAATATTCCCATGATTTCAAAGTCATTACACTCATGTCCTACATTAACTTTTGCTCATTTCTGGCTGGTGATCATTTTATTCTACAATTTACATTCATTTCAACTAGATTCTTGTATTAAAAATTATGGCTAACTACAGAGATATTTAAATTTGTTACCATTGTTCACATTTTGATCATTGTTGTACATAGTAACAAACACTTATGCTGTAGTAATCATGTTCTATGTATCTGTATTCTACTGATAAGCACTGAATTTTAGATCTGATGCCCCGTTTCCACTAACAGCAGAACCTTTGGTACACAAGTCACAATCAACCATCACATACACTTGTAGAGCATAGGTACTTGGTGATTGTGACAGGACATTGGTCTTTAACGTATCACCAACATTATACTTGCCGAGCATAAATTAACAGGACATGACATCATAGTTAGGATATTTTGATGTTCCAAGCTTTGCAAAATCAAATTCCAAATTAAATTCAACTACAGTCAGCATAGTTGGCAAAATAAACAATAGGCAGAAAGGATGTCAGAATTTGTAATGAAAGCAGGGTGGTAACTACAAAGCCATGATGTGAGCTCAGGAATTGTAATAGTGAGCTGGCTAGCAACTGTAAAACAAACAACACAACTGATTTGGAAATCATAAGTTACATAACAATAAAACAAGAAACCACAGATTCATATTAGAAAAATTCGGAAGAAACATTCACAGGGTACATAAAGCATACAGATGAGGTCAAAACAAAAACACAACTGGTATTGAATCAGGTATGTGATATGAGTGTCATGATGCCATTGTTTAAGACTTTTGTTAGTCAGACAACCTGTCAGATAAAAAATTATTTGAAAAACAAAATAAGTTAATCAAGTCAGTATTTAAGCAACAAAATATATTATTTGAACAGTACAATGTATGTGGTAGACAACAAATTCAGTAACAAAGTAGATTTCTCAAATAAATCAATTAGCAAAGAATCAAAACTGAAATGGAAGAATGTTAGAGATGAAATGAGAAGGGAATTAACTGGAAGAATGAGTTCTATGGAAGACATGTTGAACATGCCAATACACAAAGAAATTAGAGAAGTAATTAAAAGCCACAAAACTATTTGTAGTAATTTTGTCAGCCAAAGTAGATCATGTAATGAAAGTAATCAGTGAAAAGCAAGAAAAATGGGCAAAGAGTTCTGCTCGGAACTGAATCAATCCTTAAATGTTATACAGGGGCAAACTGAGTAGGTTCAGAATGAGACTGACACGCAGTTACAGAATTTTACAATACCAGTCAATGACCAGTTGTCCAAAACAGTAACTGTATTTAATACTGACATGCAGAGGAAAATTCAGAGTCTGAAAGTCAATGTATATCAAAAGATCAAAACGTTCAGAAACAAGGGAGTAGAAGGTTCAAGAACAGAAACAAATAAAATTAATGAGCATACTGAAGGTCTGTGGTAATCATAAAACCTGTCACCACTTTCACTTTAGGAGGAATTTACCATAACCGAGTAGATACAGAGTTTAAAAAATTGGATCTGGAAAGAAAGGCCCATCTGTTGACTTTAATGAGTGAGTAAAAGAGATTATTTTTGAAGGAGCTTCTGGAAGACAACCATGTGTCAATTGTGAGGGCAAAATTAAAAGGTAATGTGAGTACTGGGCAGCATGCACAATGAAAGGTTGTGGAACACTATACGATAAACAGAAAGAAGCATATCAAGAATTCCAGATTACTACTCCATATCGACCAAGGAGGGGAAGAGTATGAGGGATATTGTGAAAAGCTGTATGAAAAGCTATGCACTGGAAGATAATCTATTAAACATACTATATCAAAAACTACCTTGGAAAGTGCACTAACCCATTGGTTTGGGAGCATGTAATAGTGAGTTTTTTTGTGAAGACTCAGCAAAATTGATATGTAGTATCAGAGCAATGACAACCAATACTATAATAACAATAATAGTAATCCAGGACAGAAAGAAGATCAGCATCAACCATAACATTATTATCATTATTTCTTTCCTTTCTCGGACGTTATGTCTGGTTAAAAATGGAAAGTGACGCGGACCTTGATCAAGCGTGACTTCCTTTTAACTGTATGGTATATGTTACTTTGCATTTAGGAACTTTCGGGTAATTGAACATGTATCAATAATTACAGATTTCTGTAGTTGTATATATACATTTGCATGTAGCTGTATTGCGTTGATGTACTGGTGGATATTGTGTGGTATGACTCCTGTAGTTGATAGTATAATTGGTATAATGCCTACTTTATCCTGATGCCACATGTCCTTGACTTTCTCAGCCAGTTGGATGTATTTTTCAATTTTTTCTCCTGTTTTCTTCTGTATATTTGTTGTATTGGGTATGGATATTTCGATTATTTGTGTTAATTTCTTCTTTTTATTGGTGAGTATGATGTCAGGTTTGTTATGTGGTGTTGTTTTATCTGTTATAATGGTTGTATAATTTGTATTCATCATTCTCCAGTACATTTTGTGGTGCATATTATTATTACTATTAATATTATTATTATTATTATTATTATCATCATCCAGTTCACAATGTAACATTTTACACTTTCCGGTACACCAAGATTACACAGCAAATTTGATTTTCATCCTCCATTTATGTCTATCTGTCCACAAATTTCATTCACTATTTCTTCTTCTGATGGCGATCTGAATTCCTTGAATCCATGTGATCAGCAGTTTCTCTCTTTTCTTTCTTTCTGGTCGCTCCCATTCCATAATTCTCTATCTCTTTTTTTACATCCTTTTTTTATGTCCATATCATAACAGTTGTTTTTCTTCTATAAAATCTGCATTTACATTTGTAACATCCACTTTCTTCCTGATGACTTCATTTCCGATTCTTTCTTGCCTAGATATCCCTGTGGACCACCTTCAAAAGTCCATCTCCATTACCATAAACCTTTTTACTGTTAGCGATTTAACTGCCTATACTTCTGATCCATGTGTTATAATGCTTCTGATAATTTTTCTCTTTGTTTCCTTTCTAATATGTTGGTCCCTTAAAATACCATTTACTGTTCCAATAGTAAATTTCCCAGCATTTATTCTTGAATTAATTTCCTTGTCTTGTTTTCCATCTGGTATGATATTGACTGCTATGTATTTGTACTCTTCAGTGTGTTTAATAGTTCCCATCCCTTCTTCCTGTGTCAAATATTGATTTGTTTCTCCTACTACCATATATTTTGTTTTATTCCTGTTGATCTGAAGCCTCCATTTTTTATACTTCTACATTAATTTTCTTGTAATGTACTCTATGTCTTCTTTATCTTGTGCCAAAATTACACTGGTGTTGAAAATTAAAGCTGTTCACCCATCCTCTGTCTAATTCACAATATATCATACAAGCTGTCAACCAGATATCCATACAACTGTGTTCTGCACGGAAGATGGCATTCCGGCCCACAGTGAAGTCGGAGCACCTGTGTTTGCTGGGGAGCCCAACATCCACAACTGCTCTGGACACTCACAGATGCTGCAGTATGGTGCGGAGAAGATGCCTACCAGACACTCTGTAGTGGTGGGTCATAGAATGAAAGGAAGCAAAACAGCTGCAAGATTTGGTCTGATGGCTTAATGTGGATTGTTGTGTTCTTTCTCAGATGTGGTGACTGTTTCTAGAGACTGAAACTGTATCCTGAAGATCTGGGCAGAGCTGACCATGTGTGACATCAGAAAGAAAGGACCATTATTTAGCTGTAAGGACATGATGATTCAGCCTTAGTACTACACGGCAACTGGCATGTTAACTGGCAGCATCCACTGGACATGTTGTATTGAGGCAAATGGTGTGCAGAGGGCTTTGGCAGAGTGGCCTTTATTGTCAGAGACCTGCTGTGCATCTATGAGTGCCTATGACATGTCTTCACTGAAGGGAGCTTCTAGAGTGGAGTCATCAGTATGCTACCTGGACGGTTGGACAGTGATGTTTTAGTCTGGAGAGTGATTCTCAATGGATACACATCTGGAGGGAACATGGAACATGATTTCAGGGTCCAAACATTGTGGAATGAGACTGATATTGAGGGTGATTCCTAATGGTATGGGCAGGAATAATGTTTAAAACTTGTACAGATGAATCGGCAAGGTTTAACTCCTGTCAGGTGTCGTGACAAGAACTTGGGATCTCATCTGCAGTTGTTGTGAGTAGCTGTGGGTGCAGACTTTGTACTGATGGACAATAATGCTTGAACTCTTAGAGCACAGGCAGTTTATGTTTTCTTGGAAATGGAAGACATTGCACGCATGGCGTGGCCTGCACACTCTCCCGTTTTGAATCACATAGACCATGTGTAGGTTCCACTAGGGAGATGGTTGCATCACATCAGCATCCACCAATCACTCTCCAAGACTTGTGAGCAGTTCTGCAGGTAGAATGGGTGTTATTGCCTCAGCATGAGGTGGACATCACCATTCAACGCATTCCTCGTCATTGTCCGACCTCTATTGCTGCCAGATGTTGTCACATCCCATAGTGAGCACATTAACCAGTTGTCAGAATGTGTGTGCAAATGCATTAAGCTGGAAAAAAAGATGAACATTATTGTGTACATTTGTGCATACTGCTGTGTTTACGTCCTGTATTCTTTACATTGTTTCTACTTCACTGTCACCTGTTTGTACTTTTTTGTGGCAAAACAATTACAGCCTTGCAAAATTTCCATTTGCTTCTTTAATTTTGGACAACAGTGTAATTGGTCATCATCAGATTTTCTTGTCCAGTTTTCCAATGCTTTTTCTGTACATATTTTCTAGAGTGTTTGTGACAGACTGCATCCTTGTCATAATCCTTCTGTAACTTTAAATCCAGACGAGAGATAATTTTGTACCCTTATTCTTGCTATAGAGCTATGTAAAGGTTACAAATACCTTAAATTGTGATGGAACTAATATTAAATGTTTTTAAAGCTTTCCATGAGTTACATATGTGTATATTATCATAAGCTTTTTCCATGTCTGCAAACACTAAATGCAGGTGTTGATTTCTAACACTTTTCTTCTCAATTATTTGTTGCAAGCAAAATACATGATCTATAGTTGATCTCCATACTCTGAAGCCAGCCTGTTCCTCTGCCTCCATTTCCTTAAATTCTGTTTTCAAAAAATGTTTGATAATCCTTCCATAAAGTCTGCTAAATACATTAGTTACAATTATTCCTCTGTAGTTCTCACACCTGTCTTTTCTTCCTTGTTTGTGAAATGTTGAAATAAGTCCTACTTTCCAGCCTTCTGGTATGGCCTCGCTATTTAAGCATTTTTCAAAAAGGCTTCTCAAAATCTCATGTAATTTATCTGTGGCATATTTCACCAGTTCAGTTAGTACCCCTCCAATTCCAATAGCACTTCCTTTTTTTAAAATTTTTAATTGAATTTTTGACTTCTTCTGTGTCCAGTGAAATACTGCCATTATTTTCTGTTTCTCCTATATTGTTATTAATTGTATCCAAAAATTCTTCTCTGTTTTCAGTCAATAATTCTTTGAAGTATTTTTCCTGAGTCTGGATACTAACGTAGTTAATTTGTTGAGTTCCTTTAGAATTTTCTCTAAGAGTTTTCACTATCAGCCATGCCTCTGAGCTTCTCTTATCTCAAATTAGATTATACACCTCATTACAGATATTTTCCCAATTCTTATTTTTTGCTTCTCTCACCATTTCTCTAATTTTTGCTTGTTGTGATCTTAATACTATCTTGTTCTGTACACTTTGTGTACTTAGTCATTTTAAATATTTTATCTTTCTTTATTTGTACCTCTTCCTCTATTTCTGTACCAAAATAGTATAAAGATTTTTTTCCTCATTCTTTATTTCTTCACTCAGGGCTTCTATGGCTGCCTCATGTAGAGTATTAATGATATATTTATATTGTATATCTGTATTGACAAATTCTGTTTCAGTTAACTTTCCATTTAATCTTTTTTTAAATAGATATACTGTACTTTCATTTTATAGGCTATGTACATTATACTTTGGGATTATTATTTCAGTTTTAAGATGTTCCTCCTCATTAACAGTTCCTTCTTTACTTTTTCATCTACATATGGAAACAAAATTTTACAGTTAACCAGACGATGTATTCTCTGATGACTTGAGTTCTGTATTTTTATTGCATTACTGATCTAGATTGCAACTCAGTACAACTATCATCAGTGTGTAGTACTCACATACACTGAATGTAAGTATAATGACACATATTCCAGTCTAATTTAGGCATGTACAAGCATTAGTCCAGGTTTAGACTAATGCTTGTAGATGCCAAAATTAGATTAGACAATGTCTCATTATAATTCTGTTCAGTCTACATGACTACTAACACAATGGTGATAGCTGCTCTGTCAGCTGAAATCTACAGGGTAGTCCATCTGAAGTTTCAGATGAGATTATCTCAAAAACTATACATCGGGTAGAAATAGTGGGTAAGACAAGTTTGTAAGCTCAAAGGGGGACATCAAATGATACTACACGTGAACTCCAGCCCCCGCCCCCTTGGGTGGGGCGGGGGGCAACTGTTAAATCTTAAATGGAAACCCCCAGTTTTACTGCAGATTCAGATTCTCCATAAATAAGTAATCAAGTTTTGTCTGAAACATTTTATTAAATCATTGACAGATGGCACTGAAATCGAGAAAAACTAAAATTGGAGAAGAACTTCAATTTATTTAGAATGATCAGAGAAGGACACATCAAATCGTAAAAAAATGGGCACCAGTTCTTTCGTTACGCCAAATTAAGCTATATTTGTACAAAATGTACTTTATTCCTACTTTCAGCATTACCCAGGAACAACGGCATGGATGTAGTAGAATGATGTTCCCATGGGGTGCTTCATTAGTGTGAATCCCTTGCCTCTCACATGTTGGGGTGCTTCATTAGTGTGAGTCCCGATGCCTGATTTTCATTGTATTCGTGATGATGAGGTGGATGGTGCATGTATCCATTTTGAGCTCATTGAGTGCCATTTCGAATAATGTTTTCACATGGATGTCATCTGTTTGGGAAACAATCTGCATACAATTGTGCAGCTGCAGCGTAATTGTTATGGCATTCACCTAAAATTAACATCATATCAACAATCTCTGTAGGAGGATAGTGAGCCATATTTCGCTAAAAAATAATTTACTTTCATCAGTTGATGTTTATGGTTCACAATCTGAAAGTGAAGTGACATCTGATCACATTGCACTGACCTTTATACTGAGCCATAGATCACAGTTTGGCCACGGTAGCGCTACAGTCGGGTGAGTAATGCAATTGTGAAGACTTCCCTAAAGAGATTTTAATACCATTCCGCTTCCCTCCATCAAAAACTGTGGCGGGTAGGATATATTTAAAAAAACAAAAAAAAAAAAGCTTAATTTGGCATAATGAAAGAATTGGTGCACATTTTGTATCGATTTTATGCGTCCTTCTCGGATCATTCAAAATAGATTGGAGTTCTTCTCCAATTTTAATTTTTCTCGATTTCAGCACCATCTGTCAATGATTTAATAAAATGTTTCAGACAAAACTTGATTAATTTTTTATGGAGAATCCGAATCTGCAATAAAAAAATGGGGATTTCCATTTAAGATTTAAGAGTTGCTCCCCACTCTACACAAGGGGGTAGGGGCTGGGGGTCACGTGTAGTATCATTTGATGTCCCCCTTTGAGCTTACGAACTTGTCTTACCAACTATTTTTATCTGATGTATAGAGTTCGAGATAATCTCATCCGAAACTTCAGAAGGACCACCCTGTATATCTATGATGCAATAAAAAGACAGATGTTATGACCAATGTTGACCTTGCTTCTCTCCTAGATTACATCACAGTCATTGGACACAATCATTCCCCTGGATTCAAACGGGGTGCATAATAGTAAGAATCAGAATAGACAATATGATAATAGTAACAAAAAAAAATATAGTAATGAGTATGATACGAGAATTGCCTGAGTGGAAAGAGGTAGTAGTAATAATAATAATAATAATAATAATAATAATAATAATAATGATAATAATAAAAATAAGAATAATAAGAATAAGAATAGGCCTCCGGTATGTTCTGCCAGTCGTAAAAGGCGATAAAAAGAACAAACCACTTTTAGTGTGATTAGTTGGTTCAGGACAGAACTAATGAAGCCTCGGACAAGCGCTGTCATGGTCGGGGATGATGCTTGAACCCTATGCCCGTCCACAATGGTAACGACACTGCTAGCCACATGGAAAATGATTTAAATCCAAATAGAAAAGTTTTGCAGGATATGCTTCCTCTATAAGGAAGACAAAGACAGAGGATGAGATGGTCAGATGAAGTTAACCAACTCCTCATATTACCAAGAAACAAACTTAGGAACCAACACAACTGGATACAGATCACAAGTATACACAACATTTATTACCAGATACCCAGAATGAAAATTTTTAACAGAACAACGACTAGCTGATCAAATCCGTGTAATAATCAAAAATAACAGGATACCCCAGACAGAATTAGAAAACATCAAACGAATAATACAACAAACACTGAAACAAAATAATGTGCAATCAAAAGAAGAAGAAAATACAGTAATGGACTCAAACATCCCAGAGCAAACAAACAAAGAACAACACGCATCAATTAAACAATCAGAGGAAAACGAAATCTTAAGACAGCCACCAGAACAAGCACAAATAGAACACGAAGTGAAACACATGTTAGATATAGAAGAAAAATTTCAGCTGACATATATAGAATACAAAGACACAAATACAGCCATTAGACCATTCTTGCATAGACCACCAAATAACCCACAAGTCGAAACAACAATAACAACTATCAACACAATCATACACAGCAAAATAAATGAAAATACAACTATGGAAGAGTTACAACTACTGGTTTATATAGGAGCACTCACTACATTAAATATACACACTAGGCAGAGATCAGAACCAACCAACACACAGAAGAAACCCACAAAACCAGAATGGCAACACAGGCTACAGATCAGAATAGAAAAACTGAGAAAAGACATCGGACAGCTAACACAATTTATAAGAAATGAAATATCAGACAAAAAACGAAAAAGGTTAGGTAAAATCTCACAACAAGAAGCGATAGAGCAATTAGATGAAAAGAAGCAGGAATTACAAGCATTGGCAAAAACGACTTAGAAGATACAAAAAAAGTGAAAACAGAAGGAAACAAAACCAAATATTCAACACAAACCAAAAGAAATTTTACCAGACAATAGATAAGACACACATTAAAATAGACAATCCACCAAATATAACAGACATGGAACACTTCTGGAGCAACATATGGTCAGATCCAGTACAACATAACAGACATGCACAGTAGATACAAGCAGAAACAGACACATACAAGATGATACCACAAATGCCTGAAGTGATAATCTTGCAACATGAAGTCACCTGAGCAATTAATTCTATGCACAATTGGAAAGCCCCTGGAAAAGATAAAATAGCAAATTTCTGGCTAAAGAAGTTCAACTCAACACATTCACATCTAACTAAATTAGTTAACAGTCACATTGCAGACCCATACACAGTCCCCGATACACTTACGCAAGGAATAACTCATCTGAAACCTAAAGATCAAGCAGACACAGCAACGCAGCAAAATATTGCCCCATAACATGCCTACCAACAATATACAAAATATTAACTTCAGTCATTACTCAGAAATTAATGACACATACAACACAGAACAAAATTATAAATGAAGAACAAAAAGGCCGCTGCAAAGGAGCACGAGGATGTAAAGAGCAGCTGATAATAGATGCAGATGTGACATATCAAGCTAAAACTAAACAAAGGTCGGTACACTACGCATACATTGATTACCAAAAAGCTTTTGATAGTGTACCCCACTCATGGTTACTACAAATATTGGAAATATACAAAGTAGATCCTAAATTGATACAGTTCCTAAACATAGTAATGAAAAATTGGAAAACCACACTTAATACCCAAACAAATTCAAATAATATCACATCACAGCCAATACAGATTAAGCGTGGAATATACCATGGAGACTCATTAAGTCCTTTCTGGTTCTGCCTTGCTCTGAACCCACTATCCAACATGCTAAATAATACTTATTATGGATATAATATTACTGGAACATACCAACACAAAATCATACATTTGCTATACATGGAAAACTACTGGCAGCAACAAATCAACAACTCAACCAATTACTTAAGATAACAAAAGTATTCAGCAATGTTATAAATATGGCTTTTGAAACAGACAAATGTAAGAAAAATAGCATAGTCAAGGGAAAACACACTAAACCAAAAGATTACATATTGGATAACCACAGCGACTGCATAGAAACGATGGAAAAAAAAGATGCCTATAAATATCTAGGATACATACAAAAGATAGGAATAGATAATACAAATATTAAAGAAGAACTAAAAGAAAAAATAGACAAAGACTAACAAAAATACTGAAAACAGAACTGACAGCAAGAAACAAGACAAAAGCTATAAATACTTATGCTCTACCAATATTGACCTACTCATCTGGAGTAGTGAAATGGAGTAACACAGACCTAGAAGCACTCAATACACTTACATGATCATAATGCCACCAATATATAATACATCACATACATTCAGCAACAGAAAGATTCACATTAAGTAGAAAGGAAGGAGGAAGGGGATTTATCGACATAAAAAACCTACATTATGGATAGGTAGACAATTTAAGAAAATTCTTTATAGAACGAGCAGAAACTAGCAAAATACACAAAGCAATCACTCATATAAATACATCAGCTACACCATTGCAATTTCATAACCACTTCTACAACCGTTTAGATTATATAACATAACAAATACAAAGAAAGTAAATTGGAAAAAGAAAACACTACACGGTAAGCACCCATATCATCTAACACTGCCACACATTGATCAAGATGCATCAAATACATGGCTAAGAAAAGGCAATATATACAATGAGATGGAAGGATTCATGATTGCAATGCAGAATCAAACAATAAACACCAGAAATTACAGCAAGCATATTATTAAAGATAAATGCAGACTTTGCAAACAACAAATAGAAACTGTGGATCACATCACAAGTGGATGTACCATACTAGCAAATACAGACTACACCAGAAGACATGACAATGTAGCAAAAATAATACATCAACAACTTGCCATACAGCATAAACTAATAAAACAACACATCCCCACATACAAGTATGCACCACAAAATGTACTGGAGAATGATGAATACAAATTATACTGGAACAGAACCATTATAACAGATAAAACAACACCACATAACAAATTTGACATCATACTCACCAATAAAAAGAAGAAATTAACACAAATAATCGAAATATCCATACCCAATACAACAAATGTACAGAAGAAAACAGGAGAAAAAATTGAAAAATACATCCAACTGGCTGAGAAAGTCAAGGACATGTGGCATCAGGATAAAGTTGGCATTATACCAATTATACTATCAACTACAGGAGTCATACCAACAATATCCACCAGTACATCAACACAATACAGCTACATGCAAATGTATATATACAACTACAGAAATCTGTAATTATTGATAGATGTTCAATTACCCAAAAGTTCCTAAATGCAATGTAACATCTACCGTACAGTTAAAAGGAAGTCACGTTTGATCAAGGTCCGCGTCACTTTACATTTTTAAGCAGACATAATGTCTGAGAAAGGAAATAATAATAATAATAGTAATTTTATTGTCATTTGGCCATTACAGCAATAGACAATGTCTGGCACATAATACAATATAACTGTTAATTCAAAGGAAACACAAGGCATGCCATTAATACTGCAAAATTATATTACATTTGAAATAATCATTTATGTCATAGAATTGGTGAGGAACTAGCCATTCCTACAGTTTTTGTTTGAATGCTTGTTCAGGTAGTTCTTGTACATGTTGTGATAGCTTATTAAATAATTTGTGCCCCATCAGTTCATAGCTGTTAAGTGATTTTCACAGGCAGTGGTAAGAAGTATAAATGCATCTGCTCCTTCTCGTGCTGTAGATATGTATATTTTCTCTACATTTTGCTTCTGGTAACTTCTTTTTTGTGTGGAGCAAAACATAGTAGGATGAGGGTAAGCCAACAAATGAGGGTGAAGTGTTGAAAGTGATACAAAGCTTGAAACCCAAAATGTCGGTTGGCATAGATGAGGTGCCTGTGTCAATCATAACAAGGACAGCACCACAAATCACAAAGCCCTTTGCACACACAGCCAATTTATCATTCAGTGAAGGAGCTTTTCCAGAAAGGCTGAAAATTTCAAAAGTGAAGCCATTATTTAAAAATGGTGACAAGTATAAGGTAAAAAAACTATCGCCCAATATCTCTCCTCCCAGAATTTTCAAAAATATTAGAAAAACTGATGAAGTGCCAAATCAACAAATATCTAAATTACCATAATATACTAAACAGAAATCAGCATGGCTTCCAAGCACGTAAAAATACCGAAACAGCAGTAATCTGCTACTCTGAACAAATAAGCAAAAATATAGAAAAAGATTATAGTGTAGTAGGAGTACATTTAGACCTCTCCAAAGCTTCTGACACTGTGAACCAGGACATTGTTTTAGAAAAATTGGAGGCATTGGGTATACATGGGATAGGAAAAAAATGGTTTGAATCATACCTAAAAAAACACAACACAGGTTGTAAGACTGACATCAACTTACTCCAACCACAAAATAAATTCAGTATCAGAGGAAAAAAATGTAGGAATAGGAGTACCACAAGGCAGCATACTAGGGCCCATATTGTTTCTTGTCTATATAAATGATTTTCACGCCTCAGATCATGCAGCCAAAGCAATAATATTTGCAGATGATACTAGTGTGATAATAAGTGCACCGAAGCAATTGCTACCAACAACTGCTGATAAAGTACTAAATTACATCCACTCTTGGTTCAATCCAAACAGGTTGACATTGAATGTAACTAAAACAAATTATATGCAGTTTGGGAAAAGATGTCAAAATGTAAATCTCGATCAGGTGTGGGGTGACAAAGCCTTAGACAGAGTGACATCCACAAAATTGCTGGGGATTCAGGTGGATGAAAACTTAAATTTATGACCACGTAATAAAACTTGCACAGAAACTTAATTCAGCCTGTTTTGCCCTAAGAATTATTGCAAATGTTTGTACCTCAGAGGGTGCCAGAATGGCATATTTTGGCTATTTTCAATCTCTTGCCACCTATGGAATAATATTTTGGGGTTCCACAACAAGGCACCTAAAACAAATTTTTTTGTTGCAGAAGAGGGCCATCCAAATAATAACTCACAGTCATCCACAGACACACTGCAAACCCATATTCAAAAAGCTTAGAATACTTACTATACAAATGTGTATTGTATGTCAGGACCCACATTGAAGATTTTCAGACAAATGCCGACTTTCATAACTACAACACCCGTAATAACGCAGCACTCCATACTCAGTGAACAAAAAGAACGAATACACAAAGGCATGTGAGCCATATCAGTGCAAAACTGTACAATGCACTGCCAGTCAACATCAGGCAGTTAGAAGATGATAACAAATTTAAAACAGAATTTAAAAAATTTCTAGTAGAACAAGGTTTTTATTCTGTAAATGACTATGTAGGTCAATAAATTTTTTTGACGATATTTATACAGGCAAAATGGAAAATACTCTATCTGTACCTAATCATTTATTACCTGATCATTCATTACATTTACATACTTTAAGGACAGCTGTTGTGAGATGTAAATATATACTTAAGTAGTGTTGTGTATATAAGGACTTGCCATTTAGGGAGGACAAAACTAAAGCCTTATGAGAAACAGACTATGCATTTTAAATAACAAGCAGGGAGGTATATAGTCTACATTAATTTCATTGTATTATTATTAACTTCATTGTATTATTTTGTTTGTACTTTTTTAGGTATATATTGTTTGTGTCCCATTTCTTTGAAATGGCTTACATGTACCCTTGACAACATCCATACAATATTTATTGTCAATGGATGGATAAATAAAATAAAAAAAAAATATTACAGTCATGATTATTTGTTCACAGAAAAATGGTTTGCATTGTGCATTATATGGAGGTCCAGTAGTTATTCTAATGGTTTTCTTTTGTTGTGTTAGGGTGTCATGCACTAAACACGAATTCCCCCATAAAATAATACTATATGTTAGGATGCTTTGGAAAAATGCAAAATACAACATTCTAATATAATTTTGAGGTACACATTCCATAAATCACCATAGCAAACACACCACTCAAGACAATTTTCCACTAATATATTGTACATGTTGACCCCCAGGATAATTTTTCATCTATATATACCCCTAAATACTTAACACAAGTAGTATCATCTGATGGAGACTTATCTTTTAGACTAAAAACCATCTGCTGTGTTTTGTTATTCAGCAGGAAGCCATTTGCTTTAAACCAATAGGATGCTTGGGCCATTGTCTCTGCAACACAAGCTTTGAGGCTACTGAAATCATGACTACAGTGAAGGAAAGTTGTATCATCTGCATATAGTACTATCTTGGACTCAGTGAATGATGGCAGATCATTAGTCATTATTAGGAACATAAAAGGCCCCCGTACAAATCGCTGTGGTACACCTGCTTTAACTAATTCAGTACTGGACTTTTCTGTACCTACACAAGCAGCTTGCTTGCAATCCTGTAGGTATGATTTTAATAAGTCAAAAGCCTTATTTAGATCACAGACGGTGACTTGAGCAAATCGTTTATCCTCAAACACTTGGTGTATGTGCTTGACTACTGAGTCTATAGCATCAACTGTGATCAAGCTTTTCCCTAAATCCATTCTGTGATTCACTAATTATTCCTGCATCTTCAAAGTACATGGATAACTGTTGGTATATTACACATTCAAGCACTTTAGAGAGAGCTGGGACTATGGAAATTGGTCTGTAACTTGAAGATGAGTCAGTATCTCCTTTTTTGTACATTGGGAGTACACTGGACACTTCTAGCTTATCCAGAATACAGGGTGTTACAACAAGGTACGGCCAAACTTTCAGGAAACATTCCTCACACACAAATAAAGAAAAGATGTTATGTGGACATGTGTCCGGAAACGCTTAATTTCCATGTTAGAGCTCATTTTAGTTTCGTCAGTATGTACTGTACTTCCTCTATTCACCACCAGTTGGCCCAATTGAAGGAAGGTAATGTTGACTTCGGTGTTTGTGTTGACATGTGACTCATTGCTCTACAGTACTAGAATCAAGCACATCAGTACGTAGCATCAACAGGTTAGTGTTCATCACGAATGTGGTTTTGCAGTCAGTGCAATGTTTACAAATGCAGAGTTGGCAGATGCCCATTTGATGTATGGATTAGCACGGGGCAATAGCCATGGCAAGGTACGTTTGTATCGAGACAGATTTCCAGAACGAAGGTGTCCCAATAGGAAGACGTTTGGAGCAATTGATCGGCGTCTTAGGGAGCACGGAACATTCCAGCCTATGACTCGCGACTGGGGAAGACCTAGAATGACAAGAACACCTGCAATGCATGAGGCAATTCTTCGTGCAGTTGACGATAACCCTAATGTCAGCGTCAGAGAAGTTGCTGCTGTACAAGGTAACGTTGACCACGTCACTGTATGGAGAGTGCTACGGGAGAACCAGTTGTTTCTGTACCATGTACAGTGTGTGCAGGCCCTATCAGCAGCTGGCCTAAACGAGTACACTTCTGTGAATGGTTCATCCAACAATGTGTCAATCCTCATTTCAGTGCAAATGTTCTCTTTACGGATGAGGCTTCATTCCAACGTGATCAAATTGTAAATTTTCACAATCAACATGTGTGGGCTGACGAGAAAGCTCTTGTCTATGCAACCCCGATACCAAAAGTAGAGACTCTTCGTGCTCGTATTGTGGATGGCTGTGATACAATACGCCATTCTCCAGTGCTGCATCAGTGCATCAGGGATTCCATGCGACAGAGGGTGGATGAATGTATCCTCGCTAATGGTGGACTTTTTGAACATTTCCTATGACAAAGTGTTTGAAGTCACGCTGGTACGTTCTGTTGCTGTGTGTTTCCATTCCATGATTAATGTGATTTGAAGAGATGTAATAAAATGAGCTCTAACATGGAAAGTAAGCATTTCCGTACACATGTCCACATAACATATTTTATTTCTTTGTGTGTGAGAAATGTTTCCTGAAAGTTTGACCGTACCTTTTTGTAACACCCTGTATATCCCTATCGAGGTCATGTGTAGTTAGTATCATCTTTGGAAAGAATGCACACCAAGTTTCAGCCATATTGGTCGATTTCTTTGTGTTTGGCATTCGTGTGGATCAAGGAAGTCAAGTGCTTATCAAAAAATGGATGTAAAACAATTTTGTGTGGTGATTAAACATTACTTTAGGAAAGGAAAAATGCCTCAGGAGACTAAAGAGAAGCTTGGTAAACATTACGGTGACTCTGCATGTTTCATTAGCACAGTTTATAAGTGGTTTCAAAATTTTCAGAGTGGCCATATGGGCACAAGTGATGCTGAACATTCTGGATGCCCTGTGGAGGTTATGACTCCAGAAATCATTGATAAAATCCATGATATGGTGGTTGATGACAGAAGAGTTAAGGTGTATGAGATTGCTGGCGCTGCGGGCATCTCGAATGAACAGGTACATAATATTTTGCATAAACATTTGGACATGAGAAAGCTATCTGCAAGATGGGTTCCATGATTGCTCATGCTTGACCAAAAATGGAATTGTGTGAAGTGTTGCAAGGATGGTTTACAGCTGTTCAGGAAGACTTTAAGCATTGGTTTGTCACTGTGGATGAAACATGGATACATTACTATACTCCTGAGACCAAAGAACAATCTTAACAATGGGTTACCAAGGGAGAATCATCACCAAAAAGCATTCCTTTGGCTGGAAAGGTTATGGCGACTGTATTTTCGGGATTCGCAAGGGATAATCCTCATCGACTATCTGGAAAAGGGTAAAACTATTACAGATGCATATTATTCGTCATAATTGGATTGTTTGAAAACCGAGCTGCAAGGAAAGAGCCAGTGACTGCACCGCAAAAAAAGTCCTTTCCCATCACATAAATGCACCAGCACACACCTCAGCAGTTGTGGCTGCAAAATTAATGGAAATAGGATTCCAACTTGAAACATAACAGTCTAATTAAAATTAATTCAAACACATAAATTTTAGCCATGAACAGTAATTTCTGACATAGAGGTGTTTGAAAAATATGTACCTGTGAAAAAGTTATGAAGGAAATGATTATGGAATCTTAATTACACTAATGTGTAGAAGTCTGTTAATTGGTAGGAACATTTTATACTATAGGAATCTTCTGTAATTAGTAAATATAACAAATGTATTGTTAACATTTAACACCTAAGTTTTTATACGCTGTATAAATAGAATATAGAGTAGAATTTACTCATGTGGTTAATATGTAAGAATCTAGGTAATATTCAAAATGTGACATTTGTTTAGGGATGAGAGTTTTAACTGTTAATTAATGAAATAATAATTTTAAACAATCCTGAGGATTGTTTGGGATTGATAAGAAAGTATAAATACTAAATGCCAAGTTGGCAGAGTCAGTCAGTCTGGTTTTGGATTTTAGACAGACAGCATGTAGCTCATTGTTCATGATTTATTTCATTATTGTAAGTATATTACAACTTATTTCAGATTTGTCAAGATGCTTTTAATTAATTTGAGATTATAATAAATGTTTAGTGGAAACAAAAAACAGGATTAATTATTTAAAAAAATAACTTAATAGTTTTTTTTTTTTATTTTTATTTTTATTTTTTTTTTTTATTTCCAGGACTTATGCTGTGCCAGATTGCCAGATACGATGAGCAAAACAACCTGTAAGAATGAAACTTCCTGGCAGATTAAAACTGTGTGCCCGACCGAGACTTGAACTCGGGATCTTTGCCTTTCGCGGGCAAGTGCTCTACCATCTGAGCTACTGAAGCACGACTCACACCTGGTCTTCACAGCTTTACTTCTGCCAGTATCTCGTCTCCTACCTTCCAAACTGTACTTCTGCTAAGTACACAGGAGAGCATCTGAAAGTTTGTAAGGTAGGAGACGAGATACTGGCAGAAGTAAAGCTGTGAGGGCCGGGCGTGAGTCGTGCTTCGGTAGCTCAGATGGTAGAGCACTTCCCCGCGAAAGGCAAAGTTCCCGAGTTCGAGTCTTGGTCGGGCACACAGTTTTAATCTGCCAGGAAGTTTCATATCAGTGCACACTCTGCTGCAGGGTGAAAATCTCATTCTGGGAACCTGTAATAATGTTATAAACTCATTTCACATCCACCCTATTCTCTAGACTTGGCTCCCTCAGACTACTGTTTGTTCCCCAGTTTGAAGAAATTGCTGGCGGGACAAAGATTTTATTCAACTGAGTAGGTGACTGCAGCAGCTGATAGCTATTTTTCACATTTGGACAGTTCCTATTATTTGGAAGGGATCAACAAATTAGACAGCATTGGATGAAGTGTATAAGTCTAAAAGGAGACTATGGCAAAAAATAAAAAAGATTTACCCCAAACAAGTGGTTTTTATTTTTGCACGGACTTTCCGAATGCCCCTCGTATACTTATTTATACAGTATGTTAAAGGATAAACAATACAATCTATTACTTTTTTTAGAATGCTACAAGAAATGTCACATATGTATACACTCTCAACCGATTTCTGATGTTTAACCATTTTTAAGATGAGACTAGGTGGGACCTCAGAGAAGGTAAACATAATTGTATTTACTAGCAGTTTACAGACATTTTTTGAAAGAATATCAGGTGAGCTAATGACAGGTTTGATGATACCCCTTCCTGCCTCTTGTACTGATTTAATAGAGAAATAACTGAATTTCTGAGGGCATATACTGATTTTTTTTTTATTTCTTGTATCTTTAGTAACACAATTTATTAGTTTCCATGCAGCTTTGCATTTAATCATGGAATTCACAATGCTGCTGAAGTTGTGTGGTCTTTTGGCTTCTACAATGGCTTTTTTTCTACTTATTCCTACAATGAACGTAGGCTGATCTGGCATGGTTGGTCTCCAGATTTTTATGTACACTGTGCAAACAACATAGCTTGGTTTTTCAGATTTGTTAGTTATGCAGAATACTATGGGTTTCTTTGTTTATAACCTTGCCTTTGGAGCCTTTGTCGATTATTTTGCATTTCTTTATCAGAATGCAGTCATTAAATTGTGTCAAAAATGCTTTGAAAAAACTTTCAAATATTACTTTTGCTGACAGATCTTTACATATACTATAATTTGTGTCACCAGACCATTGACCAAACCAGTCTCTCTTAGTAAGGGACTTACAAAACCTGTCAATTTTATCATTTGTGACAGATCTAGTGATTACCATTTTTGGGACAGACTTATCAATGTTACTCTTATCAGCACAGAACCTACTTACGTCATTTAATGATACAGAATCATGTTCTGAGAATGGGAATACAATCACATCACATGATTCTTCTGTAGTATTGAAACTGACAAATATGTTGTCAAGACATGTTAACCAGGGACCTAGAAACGACGGAGTTTCTCCATCCCTGCTGCACCCACAGTGGTCCGCAACCCCACGACGACTACCACAGTCCACTTCACCCCTCCGCCACCCAACACCGAACCCACAGTTATTGTGCGGTTCAGCCCCCCGTGCACCCCCCTGGGAACGTCTCACACCAGATGAGTGTAACCCCTATGTTTGGATGGTAGAGCAATGGTGGTGTACATGTACATGGAGAACTTGTTTATGCAGCAATCGTCGACATAGTGTAGCTGAGCTGGAATAAGGGGAACCAGCCCACATTCGCGGAGGCACATAGAAAACTGCCTAAAAACCATCCACGGATGGACCAGCTCCCTGGACCTCGACAAAAATCCACCAAGTGGATTCGTGCTGTGGACTGGCGCTCCTTCCAGCGCAGAATTGTCAAGACATGCTTCATCTCTTGTGGGTCTGTTATTGATAATGTGCAAATTGTACTGCCTTATAAGATTTTTGAACTCAGTGACACTATGTTTGGCTGTTGTTACATCAAAATCTGCATTCAAAGCTCCACCTATTAGAATGTCATAATGTAACCATTTTGTCTTTCTAAATGCATCTAACAGGATGTCCAGTTTTTCTTAACATACACTAATGTTAACCTTAGGTGGTCTGTATAAGGCTATTATCATTAATTTAAAATTGTCACTAACTATAACAGTGGCTTCAAAATTCTGTTCATCACACAAATAGTCTAAATCCAACCTATTAATGGAGTGGCTGAGTGATAGGTTAATATACAATACCACACCACCCCTTTTATGCACTTTTCTACAGCAACCACTTGCTGTTTTATAGTTAACAAATTTGATAGCTGTAAGTTGACTCTTTGTTGCCCAGTGTTCGCTCAGACAAAAAATATGAAATTTGTTCTCTAGTCCAAAATTATTTACAATAAATTCTTTGTCTTTTACTCCTTGAATCTTCAGGTAGTAAATTTTAATATCAGACTTGTTACTGTCATTAGAATGAACAGTTAGGTTAGGACCTATAATATCTTTTACACTACCTATTTTATGGGTTTCTTAAGCTTGCTGTGTTCCATTAACAAATCATGTAGATGGAGAGGAGGTACTGTTTTCTGCTTACCCTCAACACTTGATACTGCTTCTTCTGCTATAGTTCTCTTCCCTCGTTTTGGCAGGGATACTGTTATTGTTGCTGGTGTAACTTCTGCTGCAGTTTGTGGAGGTGCTTCTACAGCTGATACATTTTCTACTACTGCTTCTGATGACGGCAATGGTAACAATGATGGTTGCCATTCTGATGCTGATGTAGGCCTTATTTCTTCCAGAGATGTAGCCAGAGATGTTTCTCCCTCATGTGCTGCTGGTGAATTCTCCATTTGTTTTGTCATTGGTAATGAACCTATTGCAGGTAGTGCAAGTTTTTTGTGCATGCCTACCCCTACCACTTTTACTGCTTGGAGAATTTTTTTGGCCAGCACTTTCTTGCCTAGCTGATTTCTATGCAGTCCATGTCTTGTAAAATGCTCTCTGACAGAGCTGCTTGCCTCAATGAAGGTTGTGTCCACATAAAGAGTGTATGTAAAAAAATACGTGGCTACCAAAATGAGGACAAAAATTTAAAGTAAGTTAAAATTGCTTTTGTTGCTAAGAATGAAAAAAAGTGAAAAGTTACAAAAGTATTATAAAATTTACTATGATGTTTTGTACTTGAGAAAGAATGAATTGGGCTTAATAGACTATTTCCATTTGGCTTTTGGTCACAGTGGACCAAAAAAGTGTGTAAATGAAATAGATGAATCCATAGCATTTTCCAATGTGGGCAGAAAAGCAATTGGAAGGATGAAAACATGTAATAAATATCAGAAACTAAAAGGAATGAAACTGACTACTCATGGTCCATTGCAAACCATCCAGCCCAAAGATAATTTAAAACACATCTTTATTGTACATTACCAAAGGCTTTGGACAATTTTGCGCATACATTGGTCACACTGGATACTTTTTCAAACTTTGTTAAATTTTATTCATCATGAAAAGCCACTGCCATGGCAGTATTCACTTAGTTGACAGATGACTACTTAGTAAAGATCATGAAATTGAAGGCTATATTATCTGATAACCAACCTCAATTTATTTCCAAAATTTGGAATGGTGGTATGAAAGAACAAGGATTGGAAGTGATTCACATATCCGCATACCATCCATCCAGTAACACTCCCAAATACTATATTTGGGGTTGGGTAGATAATTCAGGATATATTGTCACAACAACAACCGGGCATGGAGCAAATATGTATCTGAGATAGAATAAATCATGACTTCATTACCACATGACACTACTGGGTTTACTCCGAGCGAGAGTATGTTAAATATTAAACTGAAAAGTGTGGTGGAGGAGTCAATATATTTTCCACCAAAACAATAATTATATGTTGTACAAAACAAAGAAAAAAAATGCTCAGGCATGAATTAGAAGACACGATAAAGATTTGAAACCAATGAAGTTCAAGACTGGGGATGTGATCTTCATGAAAACTCATGAAAATTCCAGTGAGACAGATAAAGAAATTCCAATATTCAAGTTTATTTACAATGATCCTTTCAAAATTGAGCGCATTTCTTGCCCTAATGTTTACTGTTTCCTATGTCCTCAGCCAGGCAAAAGATCAGGCATGTATAACATAACTGATCTGAAGTATTACCAAGTATAGATAATTAATGTTTGTAGTGCAAATGAATAATTAAAAAGTGAATATGAATATCATCTCCTGTGGATCCTGCACTTCACTGTGAGTGAAATGTCAATGGCAGATCTAGGAATCATGTACGGGGTGGACTTAGACTAGGGAGGATGCAAAGTGCTGTACCAGTCCCTCCAAACAACAGGTTTGAGTTTGTGTCCTTCGCTGAAATTGCAAATGAACCAGTGGGACTCACATCACCTGTTTTGGGGAAACCTGTTTTGTCTGGTGTCAAGAGAAGGTGAATGAAAAAGGGTAGGGGGTCTGTTAATTGTCAGCAGTACAAATGTATGGCGAATGATGGTAGCCTTAGGGAAATAGCAGCAAGGGACAGGAAAGGACACCATATACAATCAGGATGTATGCCTGCAGGCCTCATTCAACATGCTGAAGAGGCTATTCCAGCAGGCATTGAGGGAACAGGTGCAGCCAACTTAAGATTGTGGCACATGTTGGAAAAAATGATGTTTGTCACCTGGGCTCTGAGGTCATACTTGGGTCATTCCAGCAACTGGCATAGAAGACCAGCTTTGGACATGGAGTTTCAATGAAGTTCAAATTTTGCAGCATTATCCTCAGGACTGATCATGGTCCTTTAGTTCTGAATTGAGTGGAAGGACTGAACTAGAGACTTCATCAAAGATCTGTGATAAGCTAGGCTGTGGCTTCCAGGACTTGCACCATAGGGTTGCAAACTGTAATGTACCCCTAAATGGGTCAGGTGTGCACAATGCATCAAAGGCTGTTACTCAGGTAGCTGAATATGTGTGAGGTTCACACAAGTTTTTTTTTTAGATTAGGCAACACTCCATCCAGTCCAGATAATGATAGCTGTAGGAAACCCAGAAGCATTAGCATAAGATCAAAAGACATGCCTCCCACAGGTGAGAGTGGTGAACTGCTGAAGCATTTGCAACAAAGTGCCAGAGTTTGAAGCACTCCTGAAAAGCAGTGAAGCTCACATAAATTATGCACAGAAAGCTGGCTGAAACCTGAAATTGATAGTAGTGAAATTTTTGGGTAAAATTTGATATGCATATGGGAAATGGGTTGATGTATGTGTTGCATTAGATAAGAAACTCATACCCACCATGAAAAAAACTGAAGCTGCATGTGAGATTATTTGGGCAAGACTCAATATCAGGAGTGATAACTGGATTCCTCTATCAACCGCTAGACTCATCTCATGATGTTAGCAAAAGCTTTAGAGAAAACCTCAGTTCTTCCGTGTGTAAGTTCCCCAATCATAATGTAATCATCAGTAGAGATTTTACTCATCCAACAATTACTTGGTAAAAATTGCAATTTTGTTAGCGATGATGAAAATACATTGGATCAAATGGCAACTACTAGACCTGACCACTTTGAGAATGTTTACATTGAAACTGGTATAGGAGACCATGATGCATTTGTGGCAACAATGATTACCAAAGCACAAAGGACAACTAAAACAAGCAGAAAGGTCTATATGATCATTAATAAAACAATGGAAAATCCAGGATGGAGTGTAACAATATTGTGAAAAGGAAAGTTGCTACTCACCATATCTGAGTCACAGATAGGCACAAAAAGAAGACTGTTACAAATACAGCTTTCAACCCGTAAAGCCTTTGTCAGAATTGATGACAAACGAGTGTGTATGTGTGTGTTTGTCATCTAATTTTGACAAAGGCCTTACTGGCTGAAAGCTATATTTGTGACAGTCTTTTTGGTGTGCCTATCTGCAACTCAGCATGTCCACTATATGGTGAGTAGCAACTTTCCTTTTCACAATATTGTTATATGTACACTAAAGTAGATAAAAAATCAGTTGTGTCATAGCTCAGTGATGAACTTGATACTTTAAGTACAGGGCAGAACAAAGTAGAGGAACTAAAGCTCAAGTCTAAAACAATACTTGACCGTGCATTGGTTATATATGTACCCAGCAGAAAAGGTCATAATGGGAGGGGATGTCCATGACATAAAGTCACTGTAAAGAAATTTCTAAAGAAACAGAGATAATAATAGGTGTAAAACAAAGCATAGGACTATAGGATAGAGAGATGCCAAATGAAACATGTTTGGCTGTCAAGAGAGCACTGTGTGAAGCGTTCAGTGACTAGAAAAACAGAATAATGTCAACTAATATTTCACAAAACCCAAAACAATTCTGGTCATATGTAATGCCTATTAGTGGCATGAAAGTTAGGTCCAGTTCCTAGCGAATTACACAAGAAATGAAATTGAAGGTAACAAAGTAAAAGCTGAAATGTTTAACTGCATTTTGAAATGTTACTTTACAAAAGAAAACCTGGTGGAACTCGTCAATTTAATCCTCATACCACTGGAAAGATGAATGGCATAAGTATTAGTGTCAGCGGTGTTCAGAAACAACTGAATCTTTAAAATTGAACAAAGCTCCAGGGACTGGTGGAATCCCTGTGAGATTTTATACTGAATTTGCAGCTGAGTTAACCCCTCTTTTAACTACAATCTATCGTAGATCCTCAAACAAAACACCGTGGCCAGTCTTGGAAAAAAGCACGAGTCACACCCATCGACAACAAGGATGGTAGAAGTCAAATGTTTTTTTGGTTGGTTGGTTGTTTGGGGAAGAAGACCAGGCAGCAACGTCATCGGTCTCATCGGATTAGGGAAGGACAGGGAAGGAAGTCTGCCGTGCCCTTTGAAAGGAACCACCCCGGCATTTGCCTGCAGCGATTTAGGGAAATCACGGAAAACCTAAATCAGGATGGCTGGTTGCAGGATTGAACCGTCGTCCTCCAAAATGCGAGTCCAGTGTAATTTTTTTTAATTTTTTTATTTATCTTTTTTTTTAATTCCAGGCTTTGATCACAATATAAATTCCTTTGAACTACATCTACATGTATCTACATCTTCATGGATACTCTGCAAACCACATTTAAGTGCCTGGCAGAGGGTTCATCAAACCACCTTCACAATTCTCCATTATTCCAATCTCGTATAGTGCATGGAAAGAATGAACACCTATATCTTTCCGTATGAGCTCTGATTTCCCTTATTTTATTGTGGTGATCATTCCTCCCTATGTAGGTCGGTGTCAACAAAATATTTTTGCATTCGGAGGAGAAAGTTGGTGATTGGAATTTCGTGAGAAGATTCCATTGCAATGAAAAACGCCTTTCTTTTAACGATTTCCAGCCCAAATCTTGTATCATTTCTGTGAAACTCTCTCCCATATTTCACAATAATACAAAACATACTGCCTTTCTTTGAACTTTTTCAATGTACTCCATCAGTCCTATCTGGTAAGGATCCCACACCATGCAGCCGTATTCTAAAAGAGGACGGACAAGCATAGTGTAGGCAGTCTCCTTAGTAGGTCTGTTACATTTTCTAAGTGTCCTGCAAATAAAATGCAGTCTTTGGTTAGCCTTCCCCACAACATTTTCTATGTGTTCCTTCCAATTTAAGTTGTTCGTAATTGTAATACCTAGGTGTTTAGATGAATTTATAGCTTTTAGATTAGACTGATTTATCATGTAACTGAAGTTTAACAAGTTCCTTTTAGCACTCATGTGGATAACTTCACACTTTTTGTTATTCAGGGTCAACTGCCACTTTTTGCACCATTCAGATATTTTTTTCTAAATCGTTTTGCAGTTTGTTTTGATCTTCTGATGACTTTATTAGTCAATAAATGACAGCGTCATCTGCAAACAACCAAGTACGGCTGCTCAGAGTGTCTCCCAAATCATTTATATAGATAAGGAACAGCAAAGGGCCTACAACACTACCTTGGGGAACGCTAGAAATCACTTCTATTTTACTCGATGACTTTCCGTCAGTTACTACGAACTGTGACCTCTCTGACAGGAAATCACAAATCCAGTCACATAACTGAGATGATATTCCATAAGCACGTAATTTCAATTTGAGCCACCTGTGTGGTACAGTGTCAAAAGCAAACCAGAAATCCAGAAATACGGAATCGATCTGAAACCCCTTGTCAATAGCACTCAACACTTCATGTGAATAAAGAGCTAGTTGTGTTTCACAGGAACAATGTTTTCTAAACCCATGTTGACTGTGTGTTGATAAACAGTTTTCTTCAAGGTAATTCATATTGTTCAAACACAATATATATTCTAGTTCTAAAATCCTGCTACATATCAATGTTAATGATATGGGCCTGTAACTCAGTGGATAACTCATACTACCTTTCTTGAATATTGGTGCGACCTGTGCAACTTTCCAGTCTTTGGGTATGGATCTTTCGTTGAGCGAACAGTTATATATGATTGTTAAGTATGGAGCTAATGCATCAGCATACTCCAAAAGGAACCTAATTGGTATACAGTCTGAACCAGAAGACTTGCTTTTATTAAGTGACTTAAGTTGTTTCACTACTCTGAGGATTTTTACTTCTACATTACTCATGTTGGCAGCTGTTCTTGATTCGAATTCTGGAATATTTACTTCATCTTCTTTTGTGAAGGCATTTTGGAAGACTTGTGTTTAGTAACTCTGCTTTGGCAGCACTGTCTTTGATAGTATCTCCATTGCTATCACGCAGAGAAGGCATTGATTGTTTCTTGCCACTGACATACTTCACATACGACCAGAATCTCTTTGGATTTTCTGCCAGTTTTTGAGATAAAGTTTCTTTGTGGAAACTGATATAGGCATCTTGCATTGAAGTCCATGCTAAATCTCGAGCTTCTGTAATAAATCGCCAATCTTGGGGATTTTGCATCTGTTTAAATTTGGCATGTTTGTTTCGTTGTTTCTGCAACAGTGATCTACCCCGTTTTGTGTACTATGCAGGATCAGCTCTGTTGTTTGTTAATTTATTTGGTATAAATATCTCAATTGCTGCCGATACTATTTATTTGAATTTAAGCCACATCTGGTCTACACTTATATTATTAATTTGGAATGAGTGGAGATATTCTCTCAGGTGGGCAGCAAGTGAATTTTTATCTGCTTTTTTTGAATAGGTATATTTTTCACTTATTTTTCAGGGATTTGGGGATTACGATATTCAATTTCGCTATGACAACCCCATGTTCATTAATCCCTGAAACGGTTTTGATGCTCGTTATTAACTCAGGATTATTTGTTGCTAAGAGGGCAAGTGTGTTTTCACAACTGTTTACTGTTCGCATGGGCTCATGAGCTAAATGCTCGAAATAATTTTCAGAGAATGCAGTCAGCACATCAGTCAGATGATATTTTATGCATTTATCTGCAATTAAACATGTATTTCCGCCAGCATATCAAGGGTAAATTAAAGTCACCACCAACTATTATCATATGAGTTGGGTACGTGTTAGAAATCAAACTTAAGTTTTCTTTGAACCTTTCAGCAACTGTATCATCTGAATTGGGAGGTCAGTAAAAGGATCCAATTATTATTTTATTCTGGTTGCCAACAATGACATATGCCCATACTAACTCACAGGAAGTATGTACTTCAATTTCATGACAAGTTAAACTACTTCTGACAGCAACAAACACACCACCACCAACCGTGTTCAGCCTATCCTTCTGGAACACTGTTAGGTTCTTCGCAAAAGTTTCAGCTGAGCTTATGTCTGGCTTTTGCCAGCTTTCAGTGCCTATAACAATTTGAGCATCAGTGCTTTCTATTAGCGCTTGGAGCTCTGGTACTTACCCAACACAGCTACGACAATTTACAACTGCTATACCAATGGTTCCTTTATCTATGTTCTTCCTGTGTTCAGCCTGTTCCCTTTGTGACTGAAGCTTTGTGTTTTCCCCGAGACCCTCTAACCTAAAAAACCACTCAGTCCACGCCACACAGCCCCTGCTACCCGTGAAGCCGCCTCCTGCGTATAGTAGACACCTGACCTATTCAGCAGAACCCGAAAGCCAACCACCCTTTGGCGAAAATCAAGGAATCTCCAGCCTACACAGTCGCAGAACCGTCTGAGCCTCTGATTCAGACCCTCCACTGGGCTCTGTACCAGAGGTCCGCAATCGATCCTGTCGACTATGCTGCAAATGGTCAGCTCTGTTTTCATCTTGCAAGCAAGACTGGCAGCCTTTACCACTTCTGTTAGCTGCTCAAAACCAGAGAGAATCTCTTCTGATCCAAAGTGACAGACATCGTGGGTACCAATGTGAGCAACCACTTGCAGTTGGCTGCACCCTGTGCTCTTCATGGCATTTGGGAGGACCCTTTCCACATCTGGAACGACTCCACCAGGTACGCACACGGAGTGCACATTGGTTTTCTTACCCTTCTTGTCAGCCATGTACCTAAGGGGCCCCATAACACGCCTAACATTGGAGCTCCCAACTACCAAAAATCCCGTCCTCTGCGATTGCCCGGATCTTGCAGGCTGAGTGGTTTCCTCTGAAAAAGGACAGGTGACAGCATCTGGCTGAGTGACAGTGCCAGCCACAGACAGTACCTGTTTGTCAGACAAACCAGGGAGGCCTTACGTGCAGCCGCCTGGGAAGTCTTTCGGTGCCTGCTTCTCCCTGGGGCAACCTCCCACTCGACCATAGGTGAGGGGTCAGCCTCAGTGTGAGCAGTATCTGGGTTGGCCACTGGTGAGGACCGATCGGAGGACTCTAACGTGCTGTACATCTGTGGGGTCCCCACAGCTGCGCTGCAATAGTGGTGCCCATCCACTGCAGCCTCAAGCTGTGTAACCGAAGCCATCACAGCCTGAGGCTGAGAGGGAAGTGTCACCAATTTGGCTCACATCTGCACACAACAATCGCAGTCCCTGTCCATACTAAAGCCCGTGAAAAACTAAACTACACAGATAAACGGACTATCAGCATGAGCTGCGGAACTCTACTGTAGACCCTGACAAAAACCCTCAAACTGTGCCTAGTAATATGCAGATATTCAAAAACCTAACTACCGAAGCACTCAGGCAAAACTAAATAATTTGCCCCTGATAAGGAACTTGTAATATGTCACAAAATCGGTTTACTTTCTGACGCAAACGAAAATGTGAGAACTGTAGCTATTAGATTTTAAATTTCCACGCAGAAACTCAAGAAACTAAACTATTAAAGCACACAGATGTAATAAAATTCCCTCCCAGTTAGGAACTCGTAAATGTCACAAAAGCGGTTTGCTTATCTTATGCTGCATCTGTCATGGTCGGCTACTGCTGCCTGATGGTCCATTTCAGTCAGCAATGAGCATGTTCAGATCTACAATATAAAAAATATATGCACCTAGTGGGCAGTCTATCTTTCAAAACAATACAGCATTTCATATCACAATATACTCTCATACAAACTGGGAAATGTACAGATAAAATAAGGTAAAGCGTACCTGTTCTAATGTCCTAATGTGATAAGCTGTAACAGCATCACCAAAACTAATATATACACTCAGCGAAGCATTGTCACATAGAACTAAAATATGGTGTAAAATTGGCCACATCGTCCACACAGTCATTTTACAACTGGCATTACAGTACTAAACCTACTGAAGTGCAGTAGCTACCAGAAATCTGTTTGTCTACATGCCTCACAGATTATACATCTAAGGCCACAGTAGCAGTGTCTGTGAGGCATGTAGGCAAACAGATTTCTGGTAGCTACCGCACTTCAGTAGGTTTTGTACAGTAACGCCAGTTGCAAATTGACTCTGTGGATGATGTAGTTTATTTTACACCATATTTTAGTTCTACGTGATGATGCTTTCCTGAGTGTATTTATATGTTCTGATGATGCCATTATGTCTTTAACACATTAGCACATGGTGTAGAACAGGAATGCCTTATGTTATTTTATTTGTACATTTCCCCGTTTGTATGAGAGTATATTATGATATGAAATGCTGTATTGTTTTGAAAGATAAACTGCCCACTAGGTATATATATTTTTTTATATTGTAGGTCTGAAGATGGTCATTACTGACTGAAACTGATCATCATCAAAGGGATTTATATTGTGATCAAAGACTGGAATAAAACAACATTTGACCATTAAGATCAATTTGTTGCAGAATCGTAGAACATTCTCTGATCTCAAGAATAATGAAGTATCTTGAATAGAATGACATCCTCATTGCCAACCAGCATGAATTCTGAAAACATCAATCATGTGAAACCTGACTCACGCTTTTCTCAAGACATACTGAGAGTGTTGGATCAAGGCAGTCAGTTGATGCAGTATTTCTTGATTTCAAAAAAGCATTTGACTCAGTACCACACCTAAACTTGTTTTCAAAAGCATGACCATATAGGGTATTAAGTGAAATTTGTGACTGGATTGAGGACGTTTTGGTAGGGAGGACACAGATGTTATCTCGGATGCAGAGTCATCATTAGGTGTAGAAGCGATTTCAGGTGTGCTGTGTCCCTGGCAAGTGTGTTGGAACCCTTGCTGTTCATGCTTATATTGGTGACCTTGCAGACAACCTCAGACTTTATGCAGATAATGCAGTTATCTGTAATGAAGTACTGTCAGAAAGAATCTGCATATATATTCAGTCAGATCTTGATAAGATTTCAAAGTAGTGCAAAGATTGGCAACTTGCTTTAAATATTCAAAACTCTGAAATTGTGCACTTCACAAAATGAAATCATGTTGTACCCTATGACTATAACATCAATGAGTCACAGTTGGAATCAGAATGCTCATACAAATACCTGGATGTAACATTTTGTCAGGATATGAAACAGAATGATCACATACTCTCAGTTGTGGGTAAAGGAGGTGGTAGACTTTGGTTTATTGGTAGAATATTGGGTAATAGCAAACAGTCTGCATAGGAGGTTGCTTCTCAACCACTCATCCAACTGGTTCTACAATATTGCAAAATCTATTAACAAAGTTTCAAACACAGGTTTTACATGATGATTCTGGCAATGTACTACAACCACCTACATATCACTCACATAAGGATCATGAGGATATAATTAGAATAATTACTGCATGCATAGAGCCATTGAAACAATCATTCTTCCCACACTCTATACATGAATGGAACAGGAAGAAATCCTAATTTGTAGTTTGTAGCAATTTTAAGTTTGTAGCAAGCAAGTTTGAAGTAATTTTTAGTACACCACACCATCGCTGTTCCACCAGATCCGTAACCAATATCTTTTGTGGATGCATGCAGGTCTTTGTATGGGGAGTTGCTGCTTTGTTTGGGCTCAACCACTCCTTTCTTTTCATTATGCTAGTATAAACACACCATTTACTGTCACCAGTAATGATGCAGAGCAGGAATGCTTTATATTTTTCATGAGCCAATTGATGATGAGCTAGCAGAGATGCACATATGGCCACCCACTGATTTTTGTGATTTTGGCTTAGAGCATGCGTTACCCATATGCCCAGTTTTTGAACCTTCTCCACTGGTGCAAATGTCACATGATGGTGGAATTATCACAGCTCATAAAATTTTGCCAGTTCTTGTGTTCACTAACATGGATAATTATGGATTAATGTATTTAAATGAGCTTCTTCAAACCCTGAAGGTCTTACCGAATGTGGAGAGTCACTAATGTCAAAATGATTCTAATTAAAATGAGAAAACCATTATCTTGCTATGCTCTGTCCAACGGCATTACCACCATACTTGGAGCAAATGTTTCTTTCTGCCTCCACTGCTAGGGCCCCTATATTGATCTCAACAGAAGAAAATTTCGTAAGTGTTCCGATTTCTTCACTTGGCACTCAATATCTTCAAATGACAAAATGGCAAGATGTAAACCCAAATAGCAACACTGAACTTAAATAAAACATGTCAGTCAAGAAACAAAACTACAAAAATCAGAACAGCAACATGCAAAACAAAAACACTATGAACTTATGCACAAACCGAATATTACGGAAACTGAGTGAATCATTGCTTGACAGGGAAGTACATTTCAAAATAATAAGACATTTGTTTAAGTTGCAGGTGAAATAAAATGAATGAAAGCTTAATAAAGCATATGAAGTCTGCATACTGTACAAAAGAATACAGAATACCGGTATGGAAGAAATAGAAAATGAATTAATTATGTGTAGCAGTGTGGAAACATACCACTAGATAAAAAATGGAGACAAGATGGAAGGAGTGCATCATGTGGTTGTGAACTCATTACCTATCCTCATGGGAGGATAATACTTGTACAAAAGTAATTTGGTGAATAAAAAACTGACCAATGAAACAGAAAAGTAAATCTTCCTTCGTATGTTAAGTAAATAATGGTGTTCTGATTATATAAATAAATTGCATGAATAAATTTCAGGATGTTGCTATGAAAAAAAGTGTACAATGTGTGTGCTGCTAAGACTCAGAAATGAGTCTCTGTATGATCAAAGGAGTTATTTGGTGTGTTAACCCTCTATCCTCTATCCATGAATAAGGTACCCATTTCTATCTGAAGGGTGTGCTTTTTTAGATACAAGGGTTGGGAAGTTTTGCCCTCTAGAAATTCCTAGAACATTTCAGATCATTAGAGAGTATTCAACAGCATTCCAAAACATTCAAGAGTATCCAAGAGCACTCCACAACATTCCAGAATAGCCATGATTATCTGCGATGTTCTGGAATATTCTGGAATAGTCTGGAACTTTTGGGAAGATTCCAGAATGTTTGGCAACATCTCAGAACATCCGAAATCATTGTGAAACATTCCAGAACACTCTGAAATACTGTGGAATGTTCTGCAACATTGTGGACCATTTGAAGCCTTTTAGCATATTCTGGAATTTGCCACTGGTGAGGCTACCCATTAAAAGGAGTATAAAAAGCAAGACCCGTCGCATGTTTCAACATCAGTTTCTTACAAGTGACAAAGGCAGGAACTGGAAAAATAGTACAATGAGTCAATAAAACTAACAGTGAAGTGTGAGTAGTCTAAGTGATAGTGACTCAATATAAATCAAAAATAAAATGTGGAAAGTGAGTGAAGTGTAATTAGTGTATTTATTTATAAAAAGATGTTTCCCAACAAACAACAATGAGCACCATGAAAAGAGCAGGAACCAAAGAACAATGAAAGGAATGGATTGAAGAATCAAGAATTGTTACACAATCTTATAATAAAAGACTGTAAACTCAAGCCAACCAACAATATATCACCCTATGAGAAGCACAAACGAGGACAAATGAACAGTACAACATAACAAATGGAGCATTCCACTATGACCCGACAAAAGAACATAATAAACACAAACATGTTATTAGAAAAATGGATAACATCTGCCAAAAATTCAATAGAGAATGTTGCATGAATGGAAAAATTCAGTTACCACAACTGGAAGCTCCTCTGCAGGAATTTTTACATTAAATGACCAAGAAAATTCCAGAATCAAAACACTTTCTTCGAAATATAAAAGTGTACATCACCTGCTTTCAAATGACTTTCAGTTTCACCACTTCAATCAACACTAACAGAGATGAAATCAGTCCCCCCACCCATCCAAGGACAAAAATGAAGAAACATAAGTTGATCAACAATGCACACATATCAGTGGATTGGGACAAGAAGTAGTCCAAGGTGTACTGGGGATCCTACAACAGTACCATCAACTGATTCACGTATTCAGAACAGCACTGGACCGAATGATTTCTGATGACTATAAAGTTATAATCTGAGCCAGCAAAAAACCACGTGGTTTGTGTTCTACAAACATGATTTAATCATCTCAGATGGATGACATCATCATCATAATTATCGACAATGTAAACATAAGCTGTGACATAACTGTACAATGAAGGAGAGATGGACAGTGATACACTGTAGACACAACATTCATATGTTGTCCTCCAGTATCCATTAATATTTCTGCACATAGAGGATGGATATCATTTTAAGGTGAAAAAAATCCAACCTGAAACAGAGATAGAAACAAACAAAAAGTCACTTCCAAGGAGTTCTATTCTTACCACGTAATGATCAGGGACAATGAAATATACAGTCACATTATCAGCACTTCCTGTTTATTCCAACAATTCCTGGCAGAAAAGTTGACATAAGATTGAATCAGAGGAAACTATGCATGGAAGCATACATTCAACTTCAAGATGCTATCATAAATGATGGAAATAATGACAACATTAGGAGAACAGTAATCTTATCCTCACAATACATAAGATGTCCGAGACAATATATGAATACACTCAAGATGTCATGACCTATATAAGAAAATATGAACGACCTAAACTCTTGATAACATTTACCTGCAACTCATCATGGCCATAAATCAAAGAACAACTAAGATACAGACAAGCCCCCTTGCATCAACATGACATAAGAGCTAGTGTTTTCTGGGGGGAGGGGGGGGGGGGGGATTGATTTACTGAAGTCATCACAAAACATCACATCTTTGAAACCATCAGATACTGGATGTTGGATGTACACAACTGAATGGCAAAAGTGAGGATTGCCACACTCACACAATCTCATGTGGCTATACGACAGCATTCATCCCATGGATATGGACAAAATCATCCAAGTTGATTTTCCCAATCCACAATAAGATCTGGAACTGTATGACAGTTGTGGAATCATGATTCATTGGCCTTGTGGGCCATTAAACTTTAATTTGTCATGTTTGAGTGATGGAAAATGTAGAAAAAAATACCCAAAACCATACTTAGATGACACAAAAATCAGAGGTGACGGCTATCCAAAATACAGAATTAAATCACCCAAAAACAGTGGCTTCTCAGCAAACATATGAATATGAGGCAGTGATGAACAGGAAAAATATAATCAAAGGGTAGTTCCATATAAAACACCACTTTTCAAAATGTTCTAATCACACATAAACATAAGATGCTGCAATTCAGTGAAACCCATAAAATATGTCTGTAACTACGTGAACAAAGGCAGTGACATGCCAATATTTCAAACAGGCAAAAACAGCAAACAAAAAAAAAAAAAAAATGATGAGATCCTCATGTATGAAATGGGAACATACATACTTTTGGTTTTTCCATACACATAAATGAACCAACTGTGCAACATCTAGCAGTACATTTAGAGAGTGGACAGAGAGTTTACTTCACAAAAGATACCACCAGAAAAATTGCAAGTGAACCACCTCAGAACACAATGTCAACAGCTTTTTACCATTTGTGCCAAACAGATCCATTCACAAAAACATTACTGTTGTCAACATCCCTCCCTATTATATGTGGAACACAAGAAGAAAAGTCTTTCGATGACAAAAAACCACGAATCCCAGAAGAAGATCAGCCAGAAATCATGAATACTGGCACACTAGGCTCTACACCGTACATCCAAACAAAACCAAATGTTTCTATCTCCAGATGTTGCTACAGGAAATACAGTGACCAACAACTTTCAAATATCTTAAGACTGTTGATAGACAGAGAAGTGCACCAATACCTAGGACTACTGGAAAACAACAACTACTGGGAGTTAACACTACAAGAAGACTCATTCACAGCCTCAAGTGAACAAATGAGAAACTTATCCACCATAATTCTAACAACATGCAATCCATTGAGTTCAAAACAGCTATGGGACTCCTTCAAAGAGGGTATGAGTCATGACATACTGTACCAACTCTGACAAGCTCGTCCTGAACTGACCATCGAATTCAGTGATGACATCTTCAATGAAACACTCACTTGCTTAGAAGACAAATGTTTAGTAATAAACAACCAGACCTTAGTACAATATGGGATGCAAGTACCATGAAAAAATTCTGACAGTGTGATAGACTTCAAAATTACAAAGGAAAAAAGCTACAACATTAAAGAACTACTTCAGTACTTTGCTCACAACTAAGCACTCCTTAGTGACAATCAAAAAGAAATTTACAATGTTATCATGGACCTGTTTGACAACAGCACTTATGGAATTATTAATTTGGACACACCAGGCAGCAGCAGGAAAATGTTTCTAATAAATCTATTGCTGGCAGAAATACATGCTAAACAACATATCATACTTGTACTGGCATCATTCAGCATTGCAGCCACACTTATGGGAGGAGGACAAACTACCCATTCTGCCCTACAACTATCTTTGATATAGCTGAAGAACAATTCCTGGTATGTAAGATCTCCAGAGCATCTGGACGGGTTGAACTTCTAAAACAAACTAAAATTATCTTCTGGGACGAATGTACAATGGCACATAAAAAAATCATGCAAAGCCATGGACAGAACATTACAAGACTTGTGAGGAAACTCTGAAGCAATAGGAGGAGCTCTACTCATACTCACAGGAGATTTTTGGCAAACACTTCCAGATATCCTCAAGTCAATATCAGCAGATAAGATCAATGCATGCTTTAAAAAATCACATTGCTGCCCACACATACAAATACAGTGTCTAACAAAAATAATGAGAGTTGAACTACTGAAAGATGAAACAACAGCACATTTTGCTCAACAACTTCTACAAATAGACAAAGGCACATGTCCTACTGACCAGATGACCAGTCTCAAATTCAACAGTGATTTCTGCAACATAGGCACTGCTGAAAACAAACTCATCAACCAAATTTATCCAAACATTGTTCACAACTATACCAGTCCAGACTGGCTATTTGTAAGGACAATTTTGGCAACTAAAAGTAATATTATTGATGACTAAACTTTAATATTCAAAAGAAAATTCCTGGTGAAGAGAGAATCAATCAACACGATGGCAAATGGTGAAGAAAGTGTGAACTTCCCCACAAATTTCCCCGCAAGTACCAGGAATGGCATTACACTGCCTTCAACTTAAAATTAGATCTCCAATCATACTACTCAGAAATCTCAACTTACCAAAACTACGTAATGGAACAAGAATGACTGTCAGATAGCTATCAAATAACATCGGCGAAGCTGACTGGAAAGTACAAAGGATACACACTATTTATGTCCAGAATACCACTGATCTCTACTGAACTGCCATACCAATGTAAAAGACTAATTTTCAATGAAATTATCCTACAGTTTTACAATTCACAAAGCGCAAGGACAAACATTAAAATATTGTGGCACCAACCTCAAAGACTGCTTCTATCATGCTCAACTATATGTAGCTTGCACTCGAGTAGGGAATTCAACAAAAATTGTACATGGGTACCCTGGATTACAAAATGAAAAATGTTGTTTATAAACAACTATTGTAAATAGTCAGAATATGTTTTCAATAGCGTTTTTTATCTCATATTTTAAAGGTTAACCTTTTATTCCAGCTACCACACAGTCTTATATCAACTCTCTGAGTGAAGCCAGAGACCCCAGCTAGTTATATTTTATATCCTCATCACCATGAATGAAACATGCTAGTCACTGTGTTATAAGTTCTGATGTTCCATTGATTGTATAATTAACAATATAAATATATGAAAATTGGGGCACATGCAACACTACACCCCTAGGCCGGCCGAAGTGGCCGTGCAGTTAAAGGCGCTGCAGTCTGGAACCGCAAGACCGCTACGGTCGCAGGTTCGAATCCTGCCTCGGGCATGGATGTTTGTGATGTCCTTAGGTTAGTTAGGTTTAACTAGTTCTAAGTTCTAGGGGACTAATGACCTCAGCAGTTGAGTCCCATAGTGCTCAGAGCCATTTGAACCAACACTAAACCCCAGTGCAACACATATTTTTCAGTTACTTGATTTCTTGAGTTTAGAACCATTTTTTGTAAATTTATATCTTAATGAATTTTGTCATGTTTAGTAGGTCATTAGTGATCCATTCCTTCCTTTTCTCTGTCCTTTCTTTTCCTATTACTTTTTCTGCTGCTTCTAAAATACCAGTTTTTATTTTTTCCCAGCTGCTTTGGATGTCATTGCAGCCCTGCGTATTTGTTTTCTTGTCTGTTTCTAGTTGATAGTGCTTCAGTGTATTTTCGTTTTTCAGGTTTGTCAAATCCCATTTACATGTACTTCTTCTTTTAATGTTCTTGAACTTTAGTTCAGTCGTCATCATAACGAGTATGTGGTCACTTTCCACATCACAGCCTGGATATGATCTGCTGTCCTTAACTTGGTTTTTAAATCTTTGCTTCACTAATATGAAGTCAATTTGGTATCTGTTAATGTCACCAGGCATTTTCCAAGTATATCTTCTTCTTGGATGATGATTAAAGAAGGTATTTGTAATGTAAAGTTTATTTCTTTGGCAGAATTCTACAAGTTTATCCCCTCTTTCATTTCTTAATCCTAATCCAAAATTCCCTGCCACATTCTCTTCTTTACCTTCCCCAACAACGGCATTCATATCTCCCATGATGACAAGGTTTTCAGCTCCTTTAATTCTGCCAATTACTTCTTCAAGGTGGTCATACATCATGTCGATTTCATCATCTTCGTGCCTCGTAGTTGGCATGTATACTTGGATTATGATTGTGTCTCTTGGTTTAGTTTCCAATCGGACATAAATTATCCTCTCACTATGTTGAACAAATCCTTTTACTCTTAACCCCATCTCTTTATTGAGGATAATTCCCACTCCTGCAATCCCGGGACTGTCTTGTGCTGTTCCAGTGTGTATGATTCTGTAATCCCCTGACCAGAAGTCGCCAGCGTTTGGCCATCTCATTTCTGAGACTCCCAGTACATCAATATCCATTCGTTTCATTTCCATTTTCAAGTTTTCCAGTCTACCACATTTAAGAAGTGAGTTGACGTTCCATGTTGCTATCCTTCTTACATTATTGCTTTTGGGTTTTGGTATCTCTTTAGTTGTCCCCGCCCGGAGATCCGAATGGGGGACTATTTTACCTCCGGAGAATTTAACCAAGAGCTTTCCATCATAAGCTGTTGATACTTGGGATACCCGCCCGGGTCTTTAATGGAGTGGTTTCCCGTTGCCTTCTCCATTCTATGCCGTTGGCCACCTTGTGGCTCCTCCGCCTTTAGGAGCAGTTTCCCACCCCAAGGGCAAGAGAGTGCCCTTCCTTCTAGCCGCTCATCCGCCCTCCTAGAAGGCCGTTGGCACTTGATAGAAGGTAATCTCCTTATCCCGGGAGATATTCGGCTCAGTAGAAGTATAGGTTGGAAATGGAAGACCCCTAGCCCTCGAAACCTAATAGCGTCAGGGTCGGAAAAGAACAAGAGTTGGCCGAGGGTGGCCAAATAGGAAAGATAAAAGTGAGGAGCCTGGCATAAGTAAGTGGAAGCAATGCCAGGACTCAGCTCGGGACCCCGTGGTTGCCAGCCACGTACTCACTAGGTGTGAGTCCCTGGGGACTCTGTATTTCAGTTGAGGACAACATGAGCAAGGGAAATATCGACAAGGCCTATAAATGTGTGAGACATTGCTTTGGAGACAGAAGAAACAAGTGTAGGGCTGTGATGGATGAAAATGGCAATGTGTTGGATGACGATGATGAAGTTGCAAGAAGATGGAAACAATATATAGGAAAACTGTACAGCGGACCAGACCTGTCTGAAAACATCATGGAAGAAGAAACAGAAGTAGATGCACACAACATAGGTGAACCTATATTAAAGGTAGAGTTTGAACTAGCTCTGAAAAAATTGAAAAACAACAAATCGCCTGGTATAGACAATATCCCAGCCGAACTTCTGAAATCTGGAGGAGCAAAACTGAATCAGGAGTTGTATAATCTTGTTTTCAACATGTACGAGCAGGGTAAAATTCCTACAGACTTTGAGAAAAACGTTATGATCTCCATTCCAAAGAAGGCAAATGCTACAAGATGTGAAAATTATAGGACACTCAGCCTAGTTACTCACGCCTCTAAAATATTAACCTCAATTATCCTAAAACGCATAGAACAAAAAGTCGAAGCTACACTCTCCGAAGACCAGTTTGGATTCCGGAAAGATAGAGGAACCAGAGAAGCAATATTTGCTCTAAAACTAATAATAGAGAAACGACTAGATAAGAACCTGAAAACATACATAGCTTTCGTAGATGTAGAGAAAGCCTTTGATAATGTTAAGTGGGATAAGATGTTTGAGGTACTCAAAAAAGTAGGACTAGACCATAAAGATAGAAAAATTATATGGAACCTGTACAAAAACGAGACAGCAGTTATCCGTGGACGGACAAAACAAGAAGAGGTGCAGATAAGGAAAGGTGTCCGACAAGGTTGCGCACTATCCCCTGTTATCTTTAACGTATACATTGAAGAGGCGCTGAAAAAAGTAAGGGAAAATTCACAGACAGGTGTAGTAATTCATGGCCAACGAATAGATATGATAAGATATGCCGATGATATAGCTGTCCTGGCTGAAAGTGAAGAAGATCTTGTAGTCCTACTGAATAGAATGGATAAAGTTATGGGTGAAGAATATAATATGAGAATTAATAAAGCAAAAACAAAAGTAATGGCATGCGACAAAGAAGATCAAGTGAAAGTCCAAGTTCATGTAGGCAATGAACTGCTTGAACAAGTTGATAAATTTACTTATCTGGGCAGTAATATTACCAGGGATGGAAGGAGCAAGGCAGAAGTGAGAAGTAGAATAGCTCAAGCAAAGGCTGCTTTTAACAAGAAGAAAAACATATTAACGTCTAAGAGCATCAGCCTTGAAACCAGGAAAAGATTTTTGAAATCATATGTGTGGAGTGTGGCATGCTATGGGTGTGAAACATGGACTCTCGGGACAGAGGAACAGCAGAAGCTAAATTCTTTTGAAATGTGGTGCTATAGACGCATGCTCAAAATAAAATGGATTGACAAGGTCACCAACGAAGTGGTTCTGGAAAGAGCAGGTGAGAAGAGAAGCTTCTGGAGTTTCATTGTTAAAAGAAGAGTGCAATTTACAGGCCATCTATTACGACATAAAGGACTCCTGAACACAATCATAGAGGGATATGTCGAGGGAAAAAGACCAAGAGGAAGACCACGACTGAGGTACATGGATCAAATCGTGAAAGATGTGGGATGTGACACCTATAAAGAAATGAAGAGAAAAGCTGAAAGACGCACAAAATGGAGACAAGCTGCCATTGTAGCTGTTGCAAACCAATCCTTGGATTGACCACTACAGAAGAAGAAGAAGAATTTTGTCAGTAATTAATGTTATGACAGTGTAATACATTTTGGTAGGATAATTAAGAATTATTTGTGTCAAATTACTGTAATAAACATGCAGGCTTTGTCAAGAAGTTTCTATTGTATGTACCATACAGAATATATTTTGTGCAACAATAAAATCACTGACACTAGAGCATGCAGTCATAGAGATGAAGGTAGAGAAGTAGTTGTGAAGCATCTTTGGTGTGGAACAGACTTATGTGTTGGTGTGCAAATGGTAGAGTTTTTTGCATCTAAAAAATTGTGGTAAAATATGCGGCCATGCAAATTATAAATGGGCAAGCAAGTACGTGGGCATGGCATATGGTCACAAGAAGATTTTACCAGTAATGAAGAATAGTGTGTGGTCCATATTTATTCAAGCTGTCCACTAATCAAGACAAGTCTGTTGCCAATAACAGATCTCATAAAAAGCACTATTTTGCACCACAAGCAATGCATCACAAAGTAAGATCCAGCCAGTAATTTGTAGCAGTGTAATAGATATCGCAGCATCTTAGCAACTTTTTGAAATATTACAGTGTGTTTAGTCAAAGGACAAACTTATGAAGAGAACTGATAATATTAAGAAAAAGATAATTGCTGTTCACCATATATCAGAGATGCTGAATCACATATATGCACTACAGAAAGACCTTCAAACAAGTAAGCTTCTGGTGAAAAAAGGTCATCATCAGAATTACACAACATACACGCACACACTCACAAAGACACAACACATAGACACATGACCACAGTCCCTGGTTGCCAAGGCTAGGCTTCTAAGCAAGCTGAGTTGTGAGGATAAGGAGGAGGCTGGGGTGGGAAGGGGGAAGGTTAATGGGGTAGGAGTTGGGAGAGAGCAGGGTAGCTAGGTGCAGTTGGGAGGTTAGATGTAGAAAGGGCAGGGGAAAGGAAGGGGTAGGGGGAGGGGGGTAGGAAGGACAATGACAATGGTTGAGGTCAGGAGGGTTACGGGAACGTAGAACATAGTCCAAGGAGATTTCCCACCTGCACAATTCAGATAAATCTGATGTTATAGGAGAGCGTCCAGCCAGTTGGCAGACTCTGTGAAGCAGTCACTGAAATGAAGAACATCATGTTGGGCAGCGTGCTCAGCAACTGGGTGGTCCAGCAGTTTCTTAGTCACAGTTTGTCTGTGGCCAGTCATGCAGACAGAGGGCTTGTTTATTGCCAAGATGAGACAGTAGGCAGCAGAGTGGTTGCAACTGATCTTGTAGATCACATGACCAGTTTCACAGGTTGCCCTTCCTTTAATGGGAGAGGTGAAGCCTGTTAGCAGACTAATGTAGGTGGTGGGAGGATGTATGGGACAGGGGACATTCATTATTTCAGGGAACAATGAGAGATAGTCAAAACCCTGGTGGAGAATATGATTCTTCAGCTGCCCAGTCCAGGGTGGTACTGAGTCGAGTCATGAAGAGAATGCTTCTCTGTAGCTGGACAGTGGGACATTGAAAAGTTGTGGGTGACTGGAGAGACATGGCACAGAAGATCTGTTTTTGTTCAAGGTTGGGGGGAGAGGTGGGTAATTATGGTCTTCAAAGGCCTTAGTGAGACCCCTAATGTATGTCAAGAGGCACTCCTCATCACTACAAATGTGATGGCCATGGGTGGCTAGGCTGTATGGAAGGGACCTCTTGGTATGGACTGGGTGGCACCTGTCAAAGTGGAGTTATTGCTGGTGGTTGTTAGGTTTGATAAGGATGGAGTTACTAATGTAGCCATCTTTCCCCCAGTGCCTACAGTGGAAACACTTTTTCACCACCTCCCGTCAACTTTCCAGAGTTTTAACCTCAAACCTTGTCTCACTATCATTCCCCAAATCCCTCAACATACAGACTGACCTTACATCTGCTAAAAGAACCACAATCCACTAGCTAAAAGCTGATCTCAACCTTGTAAGCCTACCTGCTGACAAAGCCTCCACCACTATTGTTTTGAACCTTGTGGATTTCCTTGCAGAAGGATTCCATCAGCTGCCAGATTTGTCCACCTACAAATCCTGCCACAGTGACCCCAGTCCAGAAATCAAGCAGCAACTCCAGTCTCTGTTGATACCCTTAGGCTCATACCAGAACTTCTTCTCATAGCCCATCTCTCTCCCCACCTCTATCACTCCCCGCACTCCTCTCTTCTACATGCTTCCTAAAGTTGATAAACCCAGTCACCCGGAATGCCCCATTGTGGCTTCTCTCCTTCTTCCAGTCCCTACAGTGGAAACACTTTTTTGCCACCAACCTGACCAATCAGACTCAACCAAAGACCAATATTGAATCTTGCCTAACTCAGTTCACTCCTCTATCCAGCCGTGATCCATCCCCACTGCCTCCAAACCACCCCTGTTAACTTTCCTGAATTTCTTAACCTAGAACTATGCCTCACCAAATCCCTCAAAGTGCAAACTAACCTTACATCTGCAGAAAGAACTGCAGTCCACCATCTAAAAACTGATCTCGATATTATAATCCTACCCGTGGACAAAGGCTCCACCACTGTTGTTCTGAACCACAAGGGTTACCTGGCAGAAGGGCTCCACCAGGTGTCAGGTACTTCCACCTACAAACCTTGCCATAGTGAGCCCATTTGAGTAATCCAGCAGGATCTCTGGTCATTACTCAAATCATTGAGCCCATCCCATAACATTCCCCAGAGTCCATCTCTACTCACCCCTGCCATTCCCCACACTCCTACCTTCTACATGCTTCCTAAAGTCCATAAACCCAACCACACAGGACAACCTATTGTGGCCGGTTACTATGCCCCCACTGAGAGAATCTATGCTCTCATTGACCAACACCTTCAACCTATTACCTGGAACCTATCCTCCTATATAAAAGATACCAACCATTTCCTCCACCGACTCTCCACAATTCCTGTCCCTTTCCATGCGGTACCCTGCTTGTCACTATTGATGCCATCTCCCTGTACGCTAACATTCCTAATGCCCATAGCCTTACTGCTATTGAAAATTACCTTTCCAGTCACCCTATGGATTCCAAACCAACAATCTCCTTCCTAGTTGCCATGACCAACTATAAACTCACCCACAATTACTTTGCCTTTGAAGGGATTACCTACAAACAAATTAGGGGTATGGCTATTGGCACCCACATGGCACCATCCTACGACAGCCTATTCATGGGCTATCTAGAAGAATCCTTCCTAAAAACCAAGAATCCTAAACCCCTCACCTGGTTCAGAATCATTGAAGACATCTTTTCTATCTGGATTGAAGGTGAGGACAGCCTATCCACATTCCTCCATAACCTCAACAACTTGTCCCCCATTTGCTTCACCTGGTCTTACTCAACCCAACAAGCCACCTTCCTAGATGTTGACCTCCACCTTAGAGATGGCTACATCAGTGCCTCCATCCATATGAAAACTACTAACAACCAGCAATACCTCTACCCATTCCATACCAAGAAGTCCCTTCCGTACAGCTTAGCCATCCATCGCCATCGCATCTGCAGTGATGAGCAGTCCCTCTCAAAATATGCCGAGGGTCTCACTGAAGCCTTCACTGACCGCAATCCTCCTCCCATCCTTCTACAAAAACAAATCTCCCGTGCCTTATCTTTACAGTCTCCCACCACCTCCCAAAGTCCCACAGTCCAGCCACAGAGGAGAATTCCTCTTGTAACTCAGTACCATCTTGGGCTGGAGCAACTGATTACATTCTCCGCCATGGTTTCGATTAGCTGTTATCATGACTTGAAATGAGAAATATCCTGCCCATTATCCTTCCCACCCCTCCTACAGTGGTGTTCTGCCATCCATGGAACCTACACAATATACTCGTCCATCTTTACATAACCCCTGCTCCCAATCCCTTATCTCATTGCTCATACCCCTGTAATAGACCTAGATGTAAGACCTGTCCCATACACCCTCCTACCACCACCTACTCCAGTCCGGTCATTAACATTACCTGTCACATCAAAGGCAGGGCTACCTGTGAAACCAGTCATGTGATCTACAAGCTAAGCTGCAACCACTGGCTCCATTCTATGTAGGCATGAAACCAACAAGCTTTCTGTTCACATGAATGGCCACTGACAAACTGTGGCCAAAAAAGAAGTGGACCACCCTGTTGCTGAATACGCTGCCAAACATGATATCCCTCATCTCAATGACTGCTTCACAGTCTGTTCCATATGGATCCTTCCCACCAACATCATCTTTTCTGAATTGTGCAGATGGGAACTTTCCCTGCAATACATCCTATGTTCCCATAACCCTCCCGGCTTCAACCTTTGTTAGTCACTGTCCTCCCCCACCTGTTCCCATTCCAGCATTACACAGCCATCATTTCACCACCGTGCCCAGTCTTAATTTCTTTTTATTTTTCTCATTTCTGCTACTTACCCCCACCCCCCACCCCACTTGTCCACTGTCTAAATTGCAGCATTTCACAGTCTGCCACCCCCACCATACTATTCTTCCTCCTCCCTGCCTCAGCCTCCTCCTTACCCTCATCCAGTCGCCACTCCCATCATGCAGTGGTGCTGCTGCTGCAGTGTGGTTTCAGTTGTCTGAGACTGCAGACATGTGTGCAGGTTGCGTTTGCATGAGTGTATGTGTGTCTATTACTGACAAAGGCCTTAATGGCCGAAAGCTATAATTGTGTGACTCTTTTTTCTGTGGCTATCACACTCAGCATCTCCATTATAGGGTGAGTAGCAACTTTTCTTGTATCATATTGTGACATTCCATCATGGATTTTACATTGTTTTATTGTATTTGTCTTGAGGTACACTAACTCATGGCACACACATTTTCTGGAATATATTCATTGAGCATTTGAGAATGTAAACACTTAGGAACTCCCAACAAACTTTACACATAATTTCAAATATGGCAAAACTTATTTTTGTGACACCTTCCACAAAATAATGAAAGGAGGAACATTTATTTTCTACTACGTTTTTGCTGTATTTACTGTTACAGACTGGGACATTACATAATGAATAGATCAACACAAAATACTTTGGAGATCACAGTACTATTCCACTATGTTACATATGTGTTTCGCTTTTAATTGTATTGTCCTACAACGGCCACATTTATGAAAGTTGGTGAGCTTGTGATTAAATTAGGTACTTAGTACACAAATTTAATTAACTTATGCAAATGTTGCACTGTAAATTCAAATTATTTTAAGCCAAATGTAAATACACACTGAGGTTATTATTCCTGAGATATAATACAAAAAAGCAGTAGTAATAATGACAGTACTCAGTCATGGTATAATTACAAAGTGGTTAAAGAATGCAGTTAGTCAATTGTTTACAGTACATATTTCATGAAATTTTGATGTGAAAACCAATTTATTTCAATAAACTAGTCATTTTAAAATTGTTAGTAAACTCCATTAAAGCATAATCTGTAATCTGAACCAAGAAAACTAGTGAATTTAATTAGTAAGTTTAATTATGTATTACTTTAACAATACTGAAAATAACTGTTGACATTGTCATCAAGTATAAAAGTAACTGTGGTGCTAGCCATGTTGTATTACACCAATTCAGTTTCAGTCAATGTCTGTCTCTGATAGTTAGATACAGTCTTGAATCAGTGCTGTGAGTGATAAATCCATGTTACTTTTGCCTTTGATGTGTCACAATGAACTTATTTTAAAAGCTATTTTTGGATTCGACTAGGTTATTTGTTGGTGAACACATCACAAAGTGCCTGCCAAGGTAAAATAACCCCTGGCAACTTTTTAAATGGAGGAGTTATATTAGAACTGAGTTACACACCAAACATCTGTCTTGCAGTCAAAAAGTTAAGTAACCCAAATGTAGCCATAAAAGCCGGTTACATTTTATGTCCAAGCAGTCAAATTCCAGCTTCAAGCATAATATTTTAATTTATTACTTCTTTAGTACTAACTCTATTTATTGGATACATTTCACAGACAGTATCCACATATAACACTGAATCTACCTGTGACACACAGATCACACGGGGGCATTGTGCCACAGTCAGGCACAATGAAAAAGAATGTTTTTGTAGTGCCTGTCTGTGAAATACTGCATTCTCTGTGTGGTTAGAAGTATTCTATTCTTTCCATTATGTTTTTATCCCATCCTAGACTTTCCACTGAGTGGCACAGTTCAGGAGATACAGCATCATAAAAATTGTGATGTGTTAAAAACAAGCTTTACTTAAATGGAGTTATTTGATTAAAGAATCGAGGTGGAGGGTGGGGGTTACTGTTAGCATATGTAAGTCTCAGAAGTTTCCAGAAACTGCAAATAAATAACTGTAGGATTTGCGAATCAAATCTTTGACCTTACATTGCCAGTCAATGACTATTACCATTACACCACAGCAGAAGATGTACAGCACGTGACATGTATAGTTTATGTACCTGAAACCACATGGTATAACAACTCATTACCACATTGTAATACGTTGTAGCCCACTCTAATGATCTGCACAGTAACTAATGTCGAATGAATTGTTTTATATGCATCAGCAACACTGGAAGTGGATAACACTTCTCAATGGGAGCGAGACATTACTCCTCCGTTTATTTGTAATTCTCTCTTCCAAGTTTTATGTTTTATTTTACATCTTCTGATGTAGGAAATTAATAGCTTAAACATTAATATTATAAATTTAGAAAAGTGTGAGATCATTTGATCAAAGACAGACACTAAAATTATGTGAGCTTAGTTTCTTTCATACGGAGTTTACATACCACAATTAGCTTTTTTGTAAGGAAACTGAATATGCTTATATATCCATTGACGTGTCCACAGTAAAAGAGATCTTCCTTTAGGTTTAGGTCCATACATGTAACTGGGTGCTCAATGAATGTGGTAGTTAAGCAATCACCTTCCAATCTTCTGAAAACTGGAAATTAAAGAAATAGGCCAATTAAAAACAAAAATAACATATAAAACTCTATCTGTATTAGTGTTGTTGCACATATATGGTTTCAAATTTCATTTTCTGATAAATACACAATAATATCATCTCACTAAAATATGTTGTTGTTTTAGTCTTCAGTGTGGAGACTGGTTTGATGCAGTCCCCCCTGTTAGTCTACCCTGCAAAAGACTCCTCATCTCTGAACATTTACTGCAACTTACATTCATCTGAACCTGCAAGCTGCATGTATGACTATGTGTCCCTTTACAGTTTTTACCCCCATGCTTCCCTTCACCCCCAGACTGATGATTCCTTAATGCCTCAGGAAGTATCACAGCAACCGATTCCTCCGTTTAGTCAAGTTGTGCCATAAATTTCTTTTTTTGTGAATTTGATTCAGTGCTTTTGCATCAGTTATTCAGTCTACCCATCTAATCTTCAGCATTTCTCTATAGCACCACATTTCGTTCTGTATCTGTCTGAACTGCTTGTCACCCACGATTCAATTCTGTATGAGGTTGCACACCAGACAAATACCTTAGGAAAATATCTACTAACATTTAAATTGGTATTACATTGGGGTGGTGAAATTAATCAAAAACTGAAGACAATTGCTGAATAAGAACAGTGTGTGACACATTTTCTGTTGTTCTTTGTTTTCTCTCTTTTTTCTCTTCCATATGGTAAATGTATTGCATTGTCCTCATTGTTCATGTGTTCTATGTACTTTTGCAAGAGTACAAAAATAAATTACTTTATTTCACCTGTTTCAGTTAGACTGTTTTTACTGTGAATATGGTTCCCACATGTGGTGACCAAACAAAACAATGTCTAATGAGAAACAGACAAAATGTGAATATACAACATGTTGCAGTGGACACCACTTAACTGGAGTAGTCCGTGAGTGAAGTTAATGGCACAGCTACCAATCTCCACCCTCAAATGTCTACAACCGAGGGAAATTCACTGGAAATATCAGGTTTAGTGCAGCCTGTGAACATTTCAGTGGTCCATTGCATTGTATCATATGCACTGTGTTGCAAACCAATGATTCCATTGTATGTGTCTTAACAATCAAACTTGGGGTTCAAAATGCTGGAACTTTTGTTTGTCACTTGCGGTATGTGCAGCGACAATATACAAATATTGGGGATCATATGCTCCTACATGTTTTTAAATTACAGAACCTATGCATAGAACACATCCTGAAAAGTGGAACTATTGGCAACAAATCACCCTCTGAATTTTGGCATCATCTTTGAACATCAATTATAAAAGGTGAAATTTCTAAAGTAATCCTGTGCCAAAGGCCATTTGCTGTTAAAATAAAAGTGGCAACATGTCTTTGGAGTTGCATGTTGCTCATCAAATGGGCAGCATTTTACAAAATGTGAAAATTGGTGCTGTGCTCCAAACCAGTAGTGGCACCTCACTGATCATCTCACCTGACACTACAAGAAGGCGGCAGCTTCTGCTAGCAGAACAGATCCGTGCCCTCCGACAAGAAATGGGCACTCTCCAGGAGCAAATGAAGGAAAATCATCACACAGCACTAACTCACAATAGCCAAAGGAGCAGTGACTGCCAGGATTCATGCAGCTGTATGAACAAGTAGCTGCAGATTTGATGTTGGTGCCATTTACACTTCTGGTAGCAAGTGAGAAAGTGTACCTCTCGTTGTGGTCACCCAAATGACAACAGTGTCCAGGCTTACACATGATGGGCTGCTCTGAGAAGGTGTGTTTGTTGACAGAAGAAATATTCACAGTTCATTGATAGTTACCAAAGCCTTCACCACTACTCGCAACCAACTGATGGTCATTGCCAAGTAATTGAGGGATCTGACTTCATGCCCAGCACTGGCATTGTGAACATACATGAAGCACCTGCATGACACAACAAGGCAGGCACATTTTGATCCACATACCTTGTTAACTCATGATCAGAAGAGAGGGTATTCCCAGAGGATCAGGATAAACAAACTTTAGGTAACACTTGGTTTACAGCTGCTAATAACTCCAAAATTCTATGTTTGGTAAATAAATTCAGGTTGTGGATTTAGGCATTAAGAAACCATTACAGTGGACTTTTGTGTTAGTTCATGTCAAGGGACCCACTATGGGCACCAATTTATTGCACCATTATAACATGAACAGATCCTTGTACCACACACAAGCTACAAACACCTGGAAAGCTACAAACACCTAAGAACAGTGTTTCAATAAGATGGCTATTCTGACATGTAGATATGTTGTGCATTCCAGTGCAAAGCAGGGATGTTAATGAAGATGTGCAGGCACCAATTGGAAAAGGATTCTTGCAGTATTTTGGCAGCATGTCTTCAAGAATAGAAAGAATCCTCAAGAGATGTGACATCAAATGTATTTTCTGACCATCAGCAAAAGGGAGGAATTTGTTGTGTTCAGTCAAAGACAATCCTGGCTGTAAGAAATGTGGTGTATCTAAGATCTTATGACAATGTGGGAAATCTTATACTGGGCAGACATGCCAAACTGCACAAGATCATTGTGTTGAACACCACTGTAATACACACTTGGAGCAACCTGATAAATCAGCAGTATTGGAGCATTGCCTGGATACAGAACATCATATATTTTATGAGAAAACTAAAATTTTATCCTCAGTGTCATCTTTATGGCACTGTGTTCTCAAGGAGACCATAAATATCCATATAGCGGACAATCATATCAACAGGGATGCAGGTTTTTAATTAAGTGCCACCTGGAATCCAGCACTGGCTGTCATTAAGAGAGAGAGAGAGAGAGAGAGAGAGAGAGAGGGAATGAGAAACCAGAATTTCCAATTCAGGAGTCAACACAGCACACTGCCAAAATTCAATTTAACTTTTAACCACAGGAGTATTTGGCAGCACAGTCACTGCCCACAGTGAACATGGGGAAAGCCTTTCTGTGGCTCCTGGGAGGGGGCACTAAGAGGAGCACTTCCCCGGGCATCTTCCTGTGCAACTGTATAGCCTACTCCTGGCTTGATAAAGTTCAATGCCATCACACAATTACCATCTGTCACATCTTACCACAGTGACAACAGCAACTACCAGCACCTGAATATGTCAAACTGTTGTATCAGTCACTTTTATTGGGATGTGGACAATATGAACCGATGCTAAACCAGAGAAGTGTATTATTAATGGACATCTTAATGAAATAAACACCTCTCATGCACTGCATTACCCACGCCATGTGTTATGGCACAACAAAGTGATGTCCACGGCACTTTAGTAGCAGATGCCACAATTATCTATGTGTATTCCAGTGGCTCCAGTTCTCAGAACCTCAACTAAATGCCAGAGGATATTCATATTATGGAGTGTAGTTACTGTGATTTAAAAGAGAAGTTATCATCCCTAATGGAAGAAGAAAAGAAACCTTTAAACAGAGAATAAAGTGTTAAGTTCCAAAATATGTGCCAAATCTAGGGAACCCGTTCGTGGCAAATTACGAAGAATGCAAAAATATTTTTCCCCATTTTTGCTTCTGTCAACTGGCTGAATGACTCACGGCCTGACTGTCACTGAGCAGCCTCCACCTATTTCTGATATCGCACACATTGCCATACACCACATTTGTGCTACTACTGCTCCAAGCCTTGCAGACTAGTGCCAGACAAGTATCCAGCGACAGACAAGTATTATGGTTATATGTTGCAAAAAGAAAGATGGCTCGTGGAGAAAATATGGAGATTATGCCAGATTAAATGTATGCACTATTCCAGACTGTTACCCAGTACCTAACATCTGATACCTCACTAGTGTGGTAGCAGATGTGTCAGTGCCCGTGGTAACTGATTTCAAGAAAGCGTACAGCCAATAGAAACAGAAGAAATAGTAAACAGTGTGTAGTGATTCCAGAACCACTCGTCCTTCTACCATCTAGAACACACAATATTTCAAACATAAGTGTGAGATAATGTACATATTGTGCAACACACGTTTGTGTGTGCAGGCTGGAAAGGAATCACGAGCACAAGATAGGTGCGGCAGAAGTGTTTGCCGCTCGCACTGTGGAAGACTTATTGGAAGAGCGAGAAGTAACCATGTAGTATTCCTTGCTCTTTTAGTGTCTGTAATTATTGTTAAAGAAAACTGAACAACTAATCATAGACATTTAATTGTACTTCATGTGTTGGACTCGGAGAAGTCAAGACACGTGTTCATATTTTCATATGTCTCAATGTACTTAATTATTTCTAAATCTCAAGATATGAGTGAGATGATGAAGATATTTATACGTCCAAGAGGAGAATTTTGTTCTGCATAGCAGTACTAGTACATCTTTGACACTAAAGTTCCTATATGTGATCAATAGATTACAGAAATAAGAAGATGCCATTTTCTGTCATCCCACAGCATTAGAACATGGCGAACAAGGAAAAGGGAGCAGAAGATACGATGTGTTGCCGTAGCAACCAGATATAACAAGACAAGAGAACTGTGTCTTGGAATTGGATTTGGCCTAAAAGTTCAAGTTATAAAAAGTAATAAATGCAATAAAAGAGAAGATATAAGAAAGATATTGTGGTAAAAGAGAAGGGAGAAGATTCTGAAGTATTAGAATAAGAAGAAATACAACGAGAATAATTCATTGAAGAAGATCTGGTGTGGGGAGTAAGCGGCTCTCACCAACATCGCAGGGACGCAAATGTGGAAACCAGCCTAAGTCCGACGACGTCAGCACTAGTCGCCACGAACACAGCTAGAATTCTACACCGGGTGAGTGTGAAATAAAAACTTTATTACTCTAGTAAGAAGTGTTACAAAATACTCTAGAGTGCACTTTTACTGTGTAATTGGTATAATTATAATTAGTATTAAATGCTCACAAGAGCTTAAGTCTATATAAGCATGGACAGTATACAACAAGTTGGAGAGAAGTCAGATCCAGACATGGCTATGAGAATTACTAAAGAATGCCTGACTGGTCTGAGTTAGTATATATGACTAAAACTTTAAATGCTAAATTAGACACTCACTTCAAAGCCCAGAGTGAAGTTTTAAGTGCTCATTTCAATGCTCAGAGTGCAGCTTTAGATGCGAATTAAATAAAGGACTAGATTTAATAAATTCTCAATTAAAGGCTCAGAATGAAACTCTACATACTCAAATGTTGAGTATAGGTTCACTAAATGTCAAAGTAGATGCTCAAACCAAAGAATCTAGTAATCTATGTGAAGGCATGGGTGCTTTAAAAACTGAATTCAATGCCAAATGTAACAATGTAGAATCAGAACCTATTGAGAACTTAGAATCTTTGGAAGACGTGTACAGTAGTGAATACAATAATGTAAGACAGGGAATGAATACTTTGAAACAGAGTGTAGATCAGCATAAGGAAATAATACTGATTATTCAATCACAAATTACAGGTGTCAGTACTTGAGTCGATAATGTCAATAAATACTTCAAAGAGAATATATCTTTGCTAGTATCTTTGCTTTGTTATTATAAATGTATGTAGTTTGGAGGAACCATTTGAACAAATTATAGATCGAAAAGTTACCGAGAGTATAACCTCCGGAAACGTTTTGACTACTGCTCCTTCCAAACTTAATGATACTAGCAAAGTCATAGATGACATGTGGAAGGAATTCAAGCTTATCCCAAAAAAGTAGAAAATAGAATAACTTTACTTAATGTTGCGTTTCCAAGTAAAGTTGTTGTGGGGAGGCTTTCACACAAAATTTAATGAGAAGTATTGGTCCATAGGTAATCAAGTGAAGTTAATGTCAGATACATGGGATCCAGGCAGAGTCACATTTGTCCCCCAGGGACGATAACGTTCTGTGTTAATGGGCAGAGTGACGACCGTAAGATCCCTAGTTTTTTTGGTGTTTCTTCAAACTTAGTTTTCCTGCACCAAATTGAAGAGGTTCAATTCTTAAACTATTCTGTAATCTATTCTTGAATTCTTAAACTATCCTATAATGTTAGTAATTAGGAAACATGATATGACTAAAGGATTAGGACCAATTTAAGAGAATCACAGATGAACAGTGATGTCTAGACATGAAATGAAACAAATAAAATATTATTTGAGTGAAACATTTAAAATGATGGTACTATTTAAATCGAGTGATGTCTAGAAAACATCAACTGAACAGAGTATTTTATGTGTGTATAAAGTAAAGTGATTAACTAAACAACTATTTGATTATAGTGTATAATTTCCTATTTTTGTAAAACATTTTATACCTTTTATGAGATGTGATGTAAAGGGGAGGGTTTATATTGGTTTTGGAAGGGGTGGGTATTATAGATTAAAGCATGATTTACACTAATAAATTGTGGCTAACAAAGAACACACACCACACCTTCCAGACAACCCTCACAGACAAGTGTGACTGATTCTTCACCATTTGCCGTTCCATAGAAGTTGCTAAGATTTTCTTCGGGACATCAAAGGCAAAAGTGAGAATGTCCGTTCTGTAGCAGACGTTTAACATCATACCTCCTCCGGCTTTTCACTCAAGTACCGGCGAAGCAGGGATCCTGGGGAAGGGCGGTGGGAAGGGTTTCCTGTCTTTGGGGCTATCTTCTTTCTCTTCTACAATCTTATCAACTATTTCTATTTTTTTCCTTCTCTTTTGAGGGCCTGCCTAATTTTTCCCTCTTTCCATATTCATCTACTTCTATCACAGAAGTCCTTCTCATTTTCTGTGGTTTCCAATAACCTATAACTTATTTTATATAAGTAGGCCAAAGAATCAGGCTACACAAACACACATAATCATACACACAAAGATGCACGAGTACGCAAACAATGAAACTACTAACTAGAAAACTGTTGAGAGATATGAACCGTCAAGTGTTGTAGAGGGAAATATGCACACATTGTTGTTTATTGTCGTGGTTCTAGATCACATATATACATAAGTATAGAAAAACTATGATAATTTTACAATGAGTATACATAAGAAGGAGGCATGAGCAATGAAGGAGAATGCAAGCCAGATTGGAGTTAATTATGATGCTTAATAAAGTAAACCCCCCATGAACCATGGACCTTGCCGCTGGTGGGGAGGCTTGCGTGCCTCAGCGATACAGATGGCCGTACCGTAGGTGCAACCACAACGGAGGGGTATCTGTTGAGAGGCCAGACAAACGTGTGGTTCCTGAAGAGGGGCAGCAGCCTTTTCAGTAGTTGCAGGGGCAACAGTCTGGATGATTGACTGATCTGGCCTTGTAACATTAACCAAAACGGCCTTGCTGTGCTGGTACTGCGAACGGCTGAAAGCAAGGGGAAAATACAGCCGTAATTTTTCCCGAGGACATGCAGCTCTACTGTATGATTAAATGATGATGGCGTCCTCTTGGGTAAAATATTCCGGAGGTAAAATAGTCCCCCATTCGGATCTCCGGGCGGGGACTACTCAGGAGGATGTCGTTATCAGGACAAAGAAAACTGGCGTCCTACGGATCGGAGCGTGGAATGTCAGATCCCTTAATCGGGCAGGTAGGTTAGAAAATTTAAAAAGGGAAATGGATAGGTTAAAGTTAGATATAGTGGGAATTAGTGAAGTTCGGTGGCAGGAGGAACAAGACTTTTGGTCAGGTGATTACAGGGTTATAAATACAAAATCAAATAGGGGTAATGCAGGAGTAGGTTTAATAATGAATAAAAAAATAGGAGTGCGGGTTAGCTACTACAAACAGCATAGTGAACGCATTATTGTGGCCAAGATAGACACAAAGCCCATGCCTACTACAGTAGTACAAGTTTATATGCCAACTACCTCTGCAGATGATGAAGAAATAGATGAAATGTATGACGAGATAAAAGAAATTATTCAGGTAGTGAAAGGAGACGAAAATTTAATAGTCATGGGTGACTGGAATTCGTCAGTAGGAAAAGGGAGAGAAGGAAACATAGTAGGTGAATATGGATTGGGGGGAAGGAATGAAAGAGGAAGCCGCCTTGTAGAATTTTGCACAGAGCATAACTTAATCATAGCCAACACTTGGTTCAAGAATCATAAAAGAAGGTTGTATACCTGGAAGAATCCTGGAGATACTAGTAGGTATCAGATAGATTATATAATGGTAAGACAGAGATTTAGGAACCAGGTTTTAAATTGTAAGACATTTCCTGGGGCAGATGTGGATTCTGACCACAATCTATTGGTTATCAACTGCAGATTGAAACTGAAGAAACTGCAAAAAGGTGGGAATTTAAGGAGATGGGACCTGGATAAACTGAAAGAACCAGAGGTTGTACAGAGTTTCAGGGAGAGCATAAGGGAACAATTGACAGGAATGGGGGAAAGAAATACAGTAGAAGAAGAATGGGTAGCTCTGAGGGATGAAGTAGTGAAGGCAGCAGAGGATCAAGTAGGTAAAAAGACGAGGGCTAATAGAAATCCTTGGGTAACAGAAGAAATATTGAATTTAATTGATGAAAGGAGAAAATACAAAAATGCAGTAAATGAAGCAGGCAAAAAGGAATACAGACGTCTCAAAAATGATATCGACAGGAAGTGCAAAATGGCTAAGCAGGGATGGCTATAGGACAAAAGTAAGGATGTAGAGGCTTGTCTCACTAGGGGTAAGATAGATACTGCCTACAGGAAAATTAAAGAGACCTTTGGAGAGAAGAGAACCACTTGTATGAATATCAAGAGCTCAGATGGCAACCCAGTTCTAAGCAAAGAAGGAAAGGCAGAAAGGTGGAAGGAGTATATAGAGGATTTATACAAGGGCGATGTACTTGAGGACAATATTATGGAAATGGAAGAGGATGTAGATGAAGACGAAATGGGAGATAAGATACTGCGTGAAGAGTTTGACAGAGCACTGAAAGACCTGAGTCGAAACAAGGCCCCGGGAGTAGACAACATTCCATTTGAACTACTGATGGCCTCGGGAGAGCCAGTCCTGACAAAACTCTACCATCTGGTGAGCACGATGTATGAGACAGGCGAAATACCCTCAGACTTCAAGAAGAATATAATAATTCCAATCCCAAAGAAAGCAGGTGTTGACAGATGTGAAAATTACCGAACTATCAGTTTAATAAGTCACAGCTGCAAAATACTAACGTGAATTCTTTACAGACGAATGGAAAAACTGGTAGAAGCCGACCTCGGGGAAGATCAGTTTGGATTCCGTAGAAATGTTGGAACACGTGAGGCAATACTGACCTTACGACTTATCTTAGAAGAAAGATTAAGGAAAGGCAAACCTACATTTCTAGCATTTGTAGACTTAGAGAAAGCTTTTGACAATGTTGACTGGAATACTCTCTTTCAAATTCTAAAGGTGGCAGGGGTAAAATACAGGGAGCGAAAGGCTATTTACAATTTGTACAGAAACCAGATGGCAGTTATAAGAGTCGAGGGACATGAAAGGGAAGCAGTGGTTAAGAAGGGAGTAAGACAGGGTTGTAGCCTCTCCCCGATGTTATTCAATCTGTATATTGAGCAAGCAGTAAAGGAAACAAAAGAAAAATTCGGAGTAGGTATTAAAATTCATGGAGAAGAAGTAAAAACTTTGAGGTTCGCCGATGACATTGTAATTCTGTCTGAGGGAATTAGATTAGGAAATGAGACACTTAAAGTAGTAAAGGAGTTTTGCTATTTAGGGAGTAAAATAACCGTTGATGGTCGAAGTAGAGAGGATATAAAATGTAGACTGGCAATGGCAAGGAAAGCGTTTCTGAAGAAGAGGAATTTGTTAACATCGAGTATAGATTTAAGTGTCAGGAAGTCGTTTCTGAAAGTATTTGTATGGAGTGTAGCCATGTATGGAAGTGAAACATGGACGATAACTAGTTTGGACAAGAAGAGAATAGAAGCTTTCGAAATGTGGTGCTACAGAAGAATGCTGAAGATAAGGTGGATAGATCACGTAACTAATGAGGAGGTATTGAATAGGATTGGGGAGAAGAGAAGTTTGTGGCACAACTTCACTAGAAGAAGGGATCGGTTGGTAGGACATGTTTTGAGGCATCAAGGGATCACAAATTTAGCATTGGAGGGCAGTGTGGAGGGTAAAAATCGTAGAGGGAGACCAAGAGATGAATACACTAAGCAGATTCAGAAGGATGTAGGTTGCAGTAGATACTGGGAGATGAAGAAGCTTGCACAGGATAGAGTAGCATGGAGAGCTGCATCAAACCAGTCTCAGGACTGAAGACCACAACAACAACAACAATTAAGTAAAGCGATGGTAGCAAATACTCTGATGGATTGATGAGTTATAGAGTAGTGGGACATTAGGTGTAGATGTAGTATCTACTGTAAGTTGAATAATATGGGTAAACATAGTATCTACTAAAGATTAGAGAAGTTGAAAAGTAGAGGAGGACTATAGGGTATTAAATGATGTATTAAGAACTGAGTGTGAAGTGTGAAATAGGTTTTTATTTTTTCCAGGAAATATTTATTTATAGTGTACATAAAGATGTATACAAGGGCAATGAACCATGAGGCCTACTCGGGTAGTATAAGAGGGAGGGGTTGGGGGGGTGGGGGTGGGGGTGTGCACTGTGTGTCCGTGTATTAATCAAATTAATTACAATATTATCAAATTTAATTTTTATCAATTTTGAAGTGAATGAAATGTCTTTCAGTCTTAATTTACAAATCTTGTAAATTGTAAGTCAGTAGTAGCATGAACTTACATCGATTTTTACATTCTCTATGCCGTTGAGATTTGCGCAGTTTAGTTATATGCTTCTTCTTCTGCCATAAGTACTTCTCATTTTTGACGATGAATACAATACTGATTTTTATCGGTCTTCCTCTTTAGATGCAGGCAGCTACAATGATATGACGTAAGCATAATGCGCAAAATAAAATAAAAACTTTCGTGGTTTTGCACTAATAAGAATCCTCACACTTTATATTTTCATAAAAATTATTATTCAGGTATCACAAATTCTACTACACACCTCTCACAAAAAATTCGTCTTCTCCCTACGAGGACTAAAGACAGAGTCTATTAAATAAGTGACCAAAAAACTGAATTTCCATTATTTGTCATTCACCTTCCAGCGTAGCAAAATACATCTTTTCCGACGCTTACAGCAGTCGTGCTAGTGTTTATCATCATTGGTTTTTAACTTTTGTCATAGCTTGTTGGGGTTTTTCCTTATGTACCCACACTGTGTGGCAACATGCAATGGAGGCGCACAGTGTTTTGTGTACACTGATACAGCTTAAACTTAAATTTTACCGAAAGGGGTACAATGACCTTTATTTGTCGGCATATTTTTCTTTGTGTATTGGATTGGAGATGTGAGCTTATCTTGCTTACACATTATCTTACAGGAAATACATAACTAACACATGGAATGATAATTCATTAAGTATTTACATCAAAGTGCTGCAAGAGTGGCCACTTGTCCTTTTTGGAAACATTGCCAGTCTCTATGCACATGCACAGAAAATATATTTGTTGGCTGTGCAAGAGCTGTTAATGCTCCATGAATTATTGTGTTAGGTCATTCATGCTTCCACTCATGCTTTTAATGTCATTTTCACACTGAGTGTCATTATTATCCATCCGAATAATTTGCTGTGGCATTGCTTCCCATTGTTAGTGCGATGCATGTGCATTTACTCTTCAAGAACTGATGCTATGGCAGATAACTCACCTTTGATATGACCCAGGAGGAAATCTTCTCTGTCGTATCCATATTTTTAGTGGAGTGAATACTGCACATCAACACCCAACGTCAAGATAAGTGATACTTGCACAGTTGTAGTTTGCTGATTAACATATCAGACACTGTGTAGCATAACATTACCAAAGTTGTTTTGTTACACTATTGCACACATGTTTGGATACCACTGTATATTTTGTTGTTCACTTTGTTGTAGGAATCGTTTTAGTCTTCTAGGTTTTGTTAGTTTTTAAAGTTCATCTTTTCCAGATGGCTTAATATACACTTAAAATTCACATAAACATTTTGACATAACAATGCATATTACAATGGCTTTCTTTAATTTCCCTTCCGAAATGTATTGTAATTAATATGAGAAAGTATACATAATGATTAGCGAGAGTAAAGATTGAAATTTTTGTGTCACAACATATCGTGCACCATAAAAGTAGCCAATTAACGCTTGATGACATGTAAATTGTACGTTTAAATTTCCAAAAATAATATATTTCAATTTTCTATTTTCCAAAATTTTAATTTTAATATTCAATCAAAATGGCACAAAAATCAGTTTCCATTAGCCATCTGAGAAAACGCAGTGAGCCAAGATGGCGTACAATAGCAAGACAGAACATCTGAATTACCAGTGCTATGTCTTCCACACTCAGAAGTATTAAGTAGTTCAGAGATGAACATAACCGAAGCAACAAATGCTAGTGAGCTTTCACAGAGTGCAAACTTTGATGTTACGACGTATCTCCGTGAGCAGCATTCTGCTCGCACACAAAAACATGGAAAGCAAAGATAACATGATTTTTGATGACACTTTACCATCACCCATCATATGAAATCCAAATGTCAATTTACAAAGTACAGTTGTTAACAACCAAAGTACTTTAGGTAGCAACCAAAATGACACTCTTGCCACATACTTCAAAAACTCGATAGTATGAACACTAACTACACGAATTTGCATGCAGACATAAAAAATATAAACACCAATTTGCATACGGACATAAATGCAAAATTTCACAGTTTGTTGCAAAGCTTACCATAGTCACAAATGATATAAACAACATAAAACAAGAGCAGAAACAAGTTTTAAAAGATTTCAGGATACAGTCACACAACAGATCAGCGATGTTACAAAGAATTTTCATGAAGATGTGAACATAAAATGTAGAGACATGGAAAAACAGCTAAAGCAAGATGTACTTTCTGAAGTAAACAATGACATTACGGAAATAAAACAGAAATTATACACTCTTAATGATTAGAATGATACAGTAGAGCAGCAAATAAAAGTGATTAAAAATACACACATAAACCTAGAAGCTACACAAACACAATTAACTTCCACAGTAAAGAACATCACTACAGCAGTGAACAAACTGCATAAGAATTACAAAAATATACCAATAGCTATTGATGAACTCACTTCAAAAGTAGCATCACTTGAAATCGAATCAGTCTGTGCCAAAAAGGAAAGAGACAAAACTAGTGAAAATTTATCTGATGTGATTTCACAAGCTGAAGCAGGTACTTTAGACAAAACAAGTACTGCAGTGGAAAAAGTAGTGAAGGAATTTAGATTAATAAATGATGTAGTTGAAAAAGTTATTCAGCAAAAGGAAAATGACATTATCGACAAAGTGAACACCAATTTGCAAGCTACAGAGCACAGGATACGTAACTACTTAGGTGAGGATTTTACACAGGCATAGATTGTACACATAAACAAAGAGCCAGCCACAGCAAACCAAAAGAATGTATATACAAAGATCATTGCAAACCCTACAAACAATGCCAGTAGTAATGACAGACTGCAGAGTGTAAGTTTACATGGCATAACACCAGAACCAGTACCTACGAGAAATGTAAATAATTATGACAGCTATGCAAACACAGCACAAAATGCAAACAGCTTGTCCACTATATTTGCTGTGGAAGATCTATTAAGACACCATCAATTCCCAATGTTTGCGAGTGAACGTGAGAGGATAAAGCCTATTGTATTTATTAGTGCTTTTCGACATGTGTTTCCTAGAAATTGGACGGAAGCACAAAAGATCAGGTTTGTTGTTGTGTACACACCAGACGATGTACTTTTGTGGGCAATTGGGGTAGCCGAGCGTTGTACCACACATTTACAAGTTGAACGGGCATTCTTGACAAATACTGGTCAGAAGCCGGCGAGAGGTTTTTAACCCCACCCCTTTTAATAGCTAATATGGTAGCTTGCGAGGGTATTTTGAGAAGTATCTCAATAAAACACATTATTGGACAAATCCTATTTCTCATGTTGATGTTCTAAAAGTTTTAAAAAGCCATTTGCCATCACACATTCGTCAAAAATTATTTACTACACCTGAGCACGACAGAATATTTTCTATCCATTTTAGACTCAATTGACCTAATATATGAGGACAGAGTAATAAGAAATAGAGTGTCCTACAGCCAGACATCACAACAACATAACTCGAATAGTCAATACAAAAAGCCAGACACAAACATACAGCAAAGTTGGTATGCGCAACCGCAAGGATACATTAACTGCTGAAATGGATATGGGAATGGGAATGGTAAGAACAAAAGATTGAAATGAGACTTTCCGTAAAACAGGAATGATTACCATCCACAAGCTAATTTCAATCCCTCCTCTCAAAACTATGCATCACACGTAAATAAAAACAGTCAGCCACAGCAATGGCTGGCGTGCAGCAACTACAATAACATGCCACACGCTGTACCGCAGCCAACAATTGCCCAACAAAATCACAATACAGCTACATTTCACAACAGCCATATGTACACAAGAGAAAGTATGTCTCGAGCTGATAATGATACAAACTACAGAAACAATCACACAGTACAACCACAGTCTAACATTAGACTGTGGTACAACTGACAGAAATTGTTCCGTGCACAGAAGTGGATAAGACTACACCACAGGAAAATGTAAATTGATCATAGTTGAGCCCCATACTATAGACCGTACAAGAGGTAAGGGCAAATAAGATTTTCAGACATGTTTTGTACGATTTTCATTGAAATAATATACATAAAAGATAGTCAGAATTTTATCACAGAGGCATTATCCAGATTACCACAGGGACTAGACGAGTTCAGTAAACTGTCTGATCACAATTCAGAATTCCTAATATTATTGATGCAAAGTAATACACAAAAATCAGCCTACAAAAAAATTTTGTAAACAGATGGGAATGATACAACATCAAGACAATAAGTGGAAAAAGGTAATACAAAATCTTAACCAGAATATAAACCATAAGGTAAGTAAATGGTATCAGTTATACAAAGATGTTTTGTTTCTCCGGAATCATGGAAGTTCTAACCATTGCTGTGTATGTCCTTCAGAGGAATGTATCGATGAATTTATCAAACATACACATGAAGTATCAGGACACTATGGAGTAACAAAATATACAGACAAGATTTCCAAACTTTGTTACTTTCCTAATTCATGACGATGTGTTTCACAAATATTAAGAAAGTGTGCTATTTGCCAAAGAACAAAACAATCCAATGTGTCAAAGTTTACAGAACTACACCCCATACTAACAAAAGCTCCAGTGGAAATGGTTTCTCTGGATATCGCAGGGCCATATCTCAGAGCAAAAAGTGGTGTCAAATACATATGATGTTTTCACAAAATACATCAAACTTTATGCTATCAAAACCACTACAGCCAGTAGCACCATAAGGAGAATTGAAGAGGATTATTTACGAAGAGTAGGAAGACCCAAAGTAATATCAACAGACCAAGGAGCCTATTTCGTAGGAAGAAAATAGAAACAATTCATGAATACACAGGGCATTAAACACATCATGGTAAGTTTTTCCATTCAGAAGCAAGTCCTGTGGAGAGGGTGTTTAAAGAATTCAATAGATTTATAAGGACTCATAATAAACATTCAAGATGGATTGAATACATGAATGCATTTATGCAAATAGTAAACAATCTCCCCCACTCTTCCACAGGTCTCACTCTTAATGAACTGATCTTTAACACAAAGCAAACTGACGAATGGGAATCACCCATACCAAAATTACCTACTAAAGTGTTAACTTTACAGGATAAAATCAAACAAGCAGTAATTACACTAAGGAATAAAGCAGAATACAGAAAGAGAATATACAACAAAAAGTTAAAACGAGTTACAATTTTTTTCGAAGGGCAACGAGTCCTCTCGAGAACACATCCCAAATCGACAAAGATTGGTAAGTTGAACAAAAAATGGGAATTACCACACTCAGGGCCCTATATTATTGCAATAATACCTTATCCTGGAACTTACAGGTTGGTATATGGAAGAACAGGGAGAGACAATGGCCTCCACTCTCACAATGACTTAAAAGCTGTTCACAAGCAGTGACACAATGTCACAGCATTTTTATTGTCATAAAATATATTTATAAGTAATGTCACAGTTTTATAAGTAAAAAAATTATTATGTTCATTTTTGAATGAAATATGTATAGACTTGAGTAATTTTCTTGTTTTGTAACCAAAAACAAACATTTGACTAGAAGGAAGTGTAAAAACACAGATTCACATGCAGCAAAATGTAAACTGGAGCAGCGTACAACTCAGCTGTGCATGCTCAAGAACGTCTGCTTATGTCAGTACTAGGGAAGAGACATTGACCTTAAGCCAAGCACAACAGGCTAACTCACAGTGCAACCAAATAGAAATGTGAAGCTGCACAAGGATCAAGCCCAATTTCAAAATAAATAATAACATGTAACAACTATGTTTACCATCAGGGAACAAAAGAATATAATATTATATCTACATGCGAAGTTACGTCAATACTAAGATATACAACTGTAATTAGAATTAAAAGAAACCATTACAACAAAACATACAGAATGTGTTAGCTGACAAAAGATAAGATACCATAGGAGATGTCAAAGTAACTTTCTTTGTAGGGTAAATGAATAAAAAGAATAAAAATGCAAGTGAATAAATATGTAAACAAATGAGAATGAAATGTGAAAAACGTCTTCAAATGAATATGATGACCAATTATATGAGTGGCCTATGAGCTACAAAATTAATTAGTTTTTAAATTATTTTATAAGTTTTTTATACTGGAGCGACCAGTGCATCGACATGGTGCAGAAGAAGAGGTTTACAATGGGTGTTATAGGTACCAAGTGAAAAAACGGGTCGCACCTCAAAGAAATGATTTAGTTATTAGTATGTCTATGTGTATATTTTGGTCATCAAGCATATGAAGAATAAGAATATACATCATCGCAGTGCAACTACAAAACATTTACCCGCATCTACTGACTACAAAGTGTTCATAAACATGGAGGCATGTGACCTCAAATAAAACTAATCAATTCCTATTGTGTCACATGAGAATATAAATAATGGAATTTCCACATAATTGTAAAGAGATAAGCATGAGGTAATACAAAAACTCTTGCATTATGAACACAAAGCTACACGTAAACAAATATAATACAGAATGATATTTTCACTCTGCAGTGGAGTGTGCGCTGATATGAAACTTCCTGGCAGATTAAAACTGTGTGCCCAACCGAGACTCGAACTCGGGACCTTTGCCCTTCGTGGGCAAGTGCTCTACCATCTGAGCTACTGAAGCATGACTCACGCCCGGTCCTCACAGCTTTACTTCTGCCAGTATCTCGTCTCCTACCTTCCAAACTTTACAGAAGCTCTCCTGCAAAACTTGCAGTACTAGCACTCCTGATGTAACTGTTATTCTCTATTTCTCCCTAGGAAAATATTAAACTCTCATAACTGATGTATGCATGACTGCAAAATTAAATGCAGATGCACTAAATGCATATGTAGTAACACTATGTAATAAAAGAGGAATAAGTTATATGTATTTATGTGTGAAGGAATTATTATTATTATTATTATTATTATCATTATTTTTAAACAAAAAAACTATATTAACCAGTAACTGTAATTGAGTAAGGTATTTTGGACTGTTTTAGTATTTAAGAATTTTCTATGTTTAATGGGTAGATTGTGAGCCTTAGATGTAAGCCATCGTAATACGCATTGTTATGTCAAAATATTTATGTGAATTTTAAGTGTATATCGAGCCATCTAGAAAAGATGAACTTTAAAAACTAACAAAACCTAGAAGACTAAAACAATTCCTACAACAAAGTGAACAACAAAATATATAGTGGTATCCAAACATGTGTGCAATAGTGCAACAAAACAACTTTGGTAATGTTATGCTACACAATGTCTGATATGTTAATCAGCAAACTACAACTGTGCAAGTATCACTTATCTTGACGTTGGGTGTTGATGTGCAGTATTCACTCCACTAAAAATATGGATACGACAGAGAAGATTTCCTCCCGCGTCATATCAAAGGTGAGTTATCTGCCATAGCATCATTTCTTGAAGAGTAAATGCACATGTATCGCACTCACTATGGGAAACAATACCACAGAAAATTATTCGGTTGGATAATAACGACACTCAGTGTGAAAATGACATTAAAAGCATGAGTGGAAGCATGAAGTTGTTCAAGCATTTTTTGAAGGATACTAGGTGTAGGAAAGACTTCACACCTGTGTTTAAGAATTATTAGCTGTAAGGATACTACTCACTTTTAATAAAGTTTGTTTAAGAATTTGTTTGAAGAATATTATCTGTAGGTAGGTTTCACGCCTTGGATAAAGTTTGTTTGAGGATTTGAACACTAGCTGTAGGAAGGCTTTATGCCTTTGGAGAGACTTTTTTAAAAAGGATTTGTTTAAAGGTTATTTTTCTTAAAAAGGCTTTACATTTTTAGTAAGAAATGTTTAAAGAGCTGTTTGAAGATTTTTCAGTGTAGATAGGTGTTAGGTTTTTAATAAGATTTATTTAATTTATTACTAAGTTAAGAAATGGTTTCTGCCTATAGAAGATTTTACTTGGAAGAAAGGATAGGATTACGAGGTGTAGGCTGGCTTTACACCTGAATATTGGTAAAAATTAATAAGATTGAAGTCTTTAATTATTATATTCAAATGTTTTAGTGAGAATAAGTATTAAAGTTTAATGTAATGAAAATTTGTCATCTTGTTTGCTGTGTTAAATTTTAATACTTAGAGTATACTAAGTAAAGGCGTCACAACGAAATATCTCAACAGTATTTCTGATGGGTAGGAAAGAGTGTTTCCACAAGGCTTTCGACTTCTCTTGCATAGCCGTTTAACAAGAATGGTTCAGTAAAAAGGGGGACTTTGTGTTTTGAAAAAAGTGTTGTGTGAAGTGTTAGTGATCCAAGATATTAGCGACGGGTGAAGTAATTCTTCATATGAAACTGGTAAAAACTTCAAATGCAATTTCTTCATGAGTACAGTAAAATAAGACCATTTAGACTCAGGAGTTGGAATACATAGAAGGTACTGGAAGTATATAGCCAATTGTGTGATTAACTGATGGCCTTCGACACGTAGGTTGAACTAAACAACGTTATAAACGTGGATAAGGGGGGGGGGGGGGCGCAGACAAAAGAAGATATTATATTACAAGAATGTGCATGAATTAACTTAAAGTCAACGGCATTAGTTGAGCCTACTGTTCCAATATAAAAACGAGCAGTAGTATTATTATGTTGGTAATCAACGTCAAAGATGCAGTTTTAAAGGCTGCATGCAGCAGAACATTGGACTTCAGGATGAAAGTCTCGGTTGCAAGCTAAAAGAAGAGGTGTCCAATTGAAGAACCAAATCGTACAGCGCTGCCTGGTACGATTTGGTGCAGTGGCAGCATCTCTTTGGTGAGTTTTGTCGGTTGATGTCAGCGTATACTGTCTGTATCAAACAATGGTATACAGATAATTGTAAGTCTCGGTTGCAAGCTAAAAGAAGAGGCAGCCGAGTGAAGAACCAAATTCTACAACGTTGTCTGGTATGATTTGGTGCAGTAGCAGCTTCTCTTTGGCATGTCTTGTCATCAGAAGAAGATTCAAGAAATTGTTGAAGATCAAGATCCGCTCCCGGGATTGGAATGACGCCTTACCCTCTCCCTTAAAACCCAAATCCTTTCGTCTTTCCCTCTCCTTCCCTCTTTCCTGACGAGGCAACCATTGGTTGCGAAAGCTAGAATTTTGTGTGTTTGTTTGTGTTTGTTTGTGTGTCTATCGACCTGCCAGCACTTTTGTTTGGTAAGTCTCATCATCTTTCTTTTTAGATATATTTTTTCCACGTGGAATGTTTCCCTCTATTATATAACTGTTATGTATCTTAGACAGTCTAAAGTATGGCAGATCAATTGTGTGGTTTCGTCTTGTATTGTGGGTGTGGACAGATGACCTAAGGGGATATTGAGCTATGTTTTCTCTTACGTGTAGTAAGCAATAATAGATGTACAAACAAGGAACTGTCATGATGTTAAGTTTTTTGAAATGTTCCCTGCATGTATCCCTAGGAGATAAACCCACTACACATCGAAGAGCTTTTTTTTTTTTTTTTTGCCATCTGAAAATTGATATTGAATTGGGAGAATTTCCCCAGAGCAGAATACCATATGAAAGATGGGGGTGGATATAAGCAAAATATGAATGCAGCAGTAAGTTTTGGCTGACATTACTCCTAAGCTTATAAAGTAGGAACATAGCACATGCAAGTTTAGAACAGATGTATGTGATATGTTTATCCCAGCTAAGTTTCTGGTCAATCATCATTCCTAGCAGTTTAACGGACTTATTTTCTTTGTTTGATACCTTCAAATTAAAGATTATTTCCTCAGTTTTTGTTTCATTTATGAATAGGGAGTTTGCACTAAACCAATGAACTGATTTTTCAAATATTATATTATTTTTTTCTCGTACAGATTCAAGAGTCTGTCCTGAATTGATAAAAGTTGTATCGTCTGCATAGAGGACTGTTTTACAGGGTAAATACTGTAGCATATCATTAACATACACTACAAACAGGAAGGGCCCAAGTATGGAGCCCTGCGGCACACCTCTTTTTATTGTTTGTGGGTTTGACAGCTGCCCATTTACACTAAAAAATTGTACTCTGTTGCTTAAGTAGGATTCTAATAATTTCAGGGTGTCCTCTTTCATGCCGTAGTGTCTTAATTTCATGATCAAAGTACTATGAGATACAGTGTCAAATGCTTTACTCAGGTATGGGAGAGTAGCACATGAGATTAATTTATTTTCAAAGCCATCATGTATATCACTAACAATATTTTCAACTGCTTTAACTGTGGATAGTTTAGACCTAAATCCATACTGTGAGTTACTTAACAAATTATTCCTCTCAAAATAGTGATTCATTTGTTGGTGAACACAGTCTTCGATTATTTTAGATATTATTGGCATTAATGAGATTGGGCGATAGTTACTTGGATTTGATTTATCTCCTTTCTTAAATATGGGAATAGTTACTGCTATTTTCAAACAGTTGGGGAAAATCCCTTGCTGTAATATACGGTTAATGAGAGTGGTTAGAGGGGGCAGAAGATCACTTGATATCTTCTTTATGACAAAGTTTGACAGACCATAGAAGTCCTCTGCTCTGGAACTACTTAGTTTGCCTATTGCTTTGCTAACATCATTTTCAGTTACTGTTGCCCAGCAGAATTTATGGACTACATACTTATTTGAACGTAAAAGCATGGCGTTGAGGGGAGACAAATCTTGTTGTAAACTGAAGTTAACAAAGTGTGAGTTTAAGATATCTGGGGCTATGGGTATAGCTAGTTGAGTTGTTGGTCTATTTATTTCACTTTTAATTACTTCCCAGGCAGCTTTACAGCTGTTTCTGGATTTAAGAATATAGTTATCATTCGCCCTATGTTTTGCCAAACTTATTTCAGATCTATAAATTTTTCTTATTCTAATGTACATCTCTTTGTACTCGTTGCTGTTATGAGATCTGTCCTTAAACATAAGAAGCATAATCCTGATGGTGTTGAGGTATGGTGTAAACCAATTATTTAGTCTCTGTGGTTTATGAGCTCGGTTATTATTCTGTCTTTTTACTAATCTGGGACAACACTCATCAAATATTCTTGGAATTTCCTCTATAAATAATTTGCTTGTGTTATTCACACACATATCTTTGTATAAGATGTCATTCCAGTTAACTGACCTTAATCTAGTTCTAAACTCTCTTATGTTGCACTCATTTATAGGTCTAACAGTTTTGTGTTTTTCATCTGGAATGCTGACTGGAACTGTAATCCATAGGCCATCATGGTCAGCTAGGCCTAACTTCACTACTCCGATTTCAACATTATTTTCATTGATATTACTTATTATATTGTCTAAGCATGCATTATATCTTGTAGGCTTATCATTTAGACAATAGCAATCAAAAGCTCTTAGGCTATCCAAGAATTCCAATATGATATGACTCTGTACCCTGATATCCATATTAATATCACCAAAAATTAAAATTCTTTGGTATTTATATTTAGGCTTAGTTAGTAAGACTAACAGATTTTTTTAAATTTACCATAAATTCATATTCACTAGAAGATGGTGTGTGATATACAGATGCAACAATAATATTATGTTTAGGTATATGTACAACTGCAGCCTCAAAGATGGTGTCTATACACAGGTCTGTGACATCAATAGTAACATATTGTAGATTTAGTCTATTCTTAATATATATTGCCCCCCCCATGAACCATGGACCTTGCCGTTGGTGGGGAGGCTTGCGTGCCTCAGCAATACAGATGGCCGTACCGTAGGTGCAACCACAACGGAGGGGTATCTGTTGAGAGGCCAGACAAACATGTGGTTCCTGAAGAGGGGCAGCAGCCTTTTCAGTAGTTGCAGGGGCAACAGTCTGGATGATTGACTGATCTGGCCTTGTAACATTAACCAAAATGGCCTTGCTGTGCTGGTACTGCGAACGGCTGAAAGCAAGGGGAAACTACAGCCGTAATTTTTCCCGAGGACATGCAGCTCTACTGTATGATTAAATGATGATGGCATCCTCTTGGGTAAAATATTCCGGAGGTAAAATAGTCCCCCATTCGGATCTCCGGGCGGGGACTACTCAAGAGGACGTCGTTATCAGGAGAAAGAAAACTGGCGTTCTACGGATCGGAGCGTGGAATGTCAGATCACTTAATCGGGCAGGTAGGTTAGAAAATTTAAAAAGGGAGATGGATAGGTTAAGGTTAGATATAGTGGGAATTAGTGAAGTTCGGTGGCAGGAGGAACAAGACTTTTGGTCAGGTGATTACAGGGTTATAAATACAAAATCAAATAGGGGTAATGCAGGAGTAGGTTTAATAATGAATAAAAAAATAGGAGTGCGGGTTAGCTACTACAAACAGCATAGTGAACACATTATTGTGGCCAAGATAGACACAAAGCCCATGCCTACTACAGTAGTACAAATTTATATGCCAACTAGCTCTGCAGATGATGAAGAAATAGATGAAATGTATGACAAGATAAAAGAAATTATTCAGGTAGTGAAGGGAGACGAAAATTTAATAGTGATGGGTGACTGGAATTCGTCAGTAGGAAAAGGGAGAGAAGGAAACATAGTAGGTGAATATGGATTGGGGGGAAGGAATGAAAGAGGAAGCCGCCTTGTAGAATTTTGCACAGAGCATAACTTAATCATAGCTAACACTTGGTTCAAGAATCATGAAAGGAGGCTGTATACATGGAAGAAGCCTGGAGATACTGACAGGTTTCAGATAGATTATATAATGGTAAGACAGAGATTTAGAAACCAGGTTTTAAATTGTAAGACATTTCCTGGGGCAGATGTAGATTCTGACCACAATCTATTGGTTATGAACTGCAGATTGAAACTGAAGAAACTGCAAAAAGGTGGGAATTTAAGGAGATGGGACCTGGATAAACTGAAAGAACCAGAGGTTGTACAGAGTTTCAGGGAGAGCATAAGAGAACAATTGACAGGAATGGGGGAAAGAAATACAGTAGAAGAAGAATGGGTAGCTCTGAGGGATGAAGTGGTGAAGGCAGCAGACGATCAAGTAGGTAAAAAGACGCGGGCTAGTAGAAATCCTTGGGTAACAGAAGAAATATTGAATTTAATTGATGAAAGGAGAAAATATAAAAATGCAGTAAATGAAGCAGGCAAAAAGGAATACAAACGTCTCAAAAATTAAATCGACAGAAAGTGCAAAATGGCTAAGCAGGGATGGCTATAGGACAAATGTAAGGATGTAGAGGCTTGTCTCACTAGGGGTAAGATAGATACTGCCTACAGGAAAATTAAAGAGACCTTTGGAGAGAAGAGAACCACTTGTATGAATATCAAGAGCTCAGATGGCAACCCAGTTCTAAGCAAAGAAGGGAAAGCAGAAAGGTGGAAGGAGTATATAGAGGGTTTATACAAGGGCGATGTACTTGGGGACAATATTATGGAAATGGAAGAGGATGTAGATGAAGATGAAATGGGAGATAAGATACTGCGTGAAGAGTTTGACAGAGCACTGAAAGACCTGAGCCAAAACAAGGCCCCGGGAGTAGACAACATTCCATTAGAACTACTGATGGCCTCAGGAGAGCCAGTCATGACAAAACTCTACCATCTGGTGAGCACGATGTGTGAGACAGGCGAAATACCCTCAGACTTTAAGAAGAATATAATAATTCCAATCCCAAAGAAAGCAGGTGTTGACAGATGTGAAAATTACCGAACTATCAGTTTAATAAGTCACAGCTGCAAAATACTAACACGAATTCTTTACAGACGAATGGAAAAACTGGTAGAAGCCGACCTCAGGGAAGATCAGTTTGGATTCCGTAGAAATGTTGGAACACGTGAGGCAATACTGACCTTACGACTTATCTTGGAAGAAAGATTAAGAAAAGGCAAACCTACGTTTCTAGCATTTGTAGACTTAGAGAAAGCTTTTGACAATGTTGACTGGAATACTCTCTTCCAAATTCTGAAGGTGGCAGGGGTAAAATACAGGGAGCGAAAGGCTATTTACAATTTGTACAGAAACCAGATGGCAGTTATAAGAGTCGAGGGGCATGAAAGGGAAGCAGTGGTTGGGAAAGGAGTGAGGCAGGGTTGTAGCCTCTCCCCGATGTTATTCAATCTGTATATTGAGCAAGCAGTAAAGGAAACAAAAGAAAAATTCGGAGTAGGTATTAAAATTCATGGAGAAGTAGTAAAAACTTTGAGGTTCGCCGATGACATTGTAATTCTGTCAGAGACAGCAAACGACTTGGAAGAGCAGTTGAACGGAATGGACAGTGTCTTGAAAGGAGGATATAAGATGAACATCAACAAAAGCAAAACGAGGATAATGGAATGTAGTCAAATTAAGTCAGGTGATGCTGAGGGAATTAGATTAGGAAATGAGACACTTAAAGTAGTAAAGGAGTTTTGCTATTTAGGGAGTAAAATAACCGATGATGGTCGAAGTAGAGAGGATATAAAATGTAGACTGGCAATGGCAAGGAAAGCGTTTGTCAAGAAGAGGAATTTGTTAACATCGAGTATAGATTTAAGTGGCAGGAAGTCGTTTCTGAAAGTATTTGTATGGAGTGTAGCCATGTATGGAAGTGAAACATGGACGATAACTAGTTTGGACAAGAAGAGAATAGAAGCTTTCGAAATGTGGTGCTACAAAAGAATGCTGAAGATAAGGTGGGTAGATCACGTAACTAATGAGGAGGTATTGAATAGGATTGGGGAGAAGAGAAGTTTGTGGCACAACTTGACTAGAAGAAGGGATCGGTTGGTAGGACATGTTCTGAGGCATCGAGGGATCACAAATTTAGCATTGGAGGGCAGCGCGGAGGGTAAAAATCGTAGAGGGAGACCAAGAGATGAATACACTAAGCAGATTCAGAAGGATGTAGGTTGCAGTAGGTACTGGGAGATGAAGAAGCTTGCACAGGATAGAGTAGCATGGAGAGCTGCATCAAACCAGTCTCAGCACTGAAGACCACAACAACAACAACAATATATATTGCAACCCCCCTCATGTCCAATTGTTGATCTGCAGTAACTACTAGCTAAGGAGTAACCAAATGGAATATTGAGATCAATTTCTGATGAATATAGCCAGTGCTCATTTACACTAAGTATACCACAGTTGGAAGTTTCTAACCAGTACTGCAATTCTTCCAACTTCTTTCTTAAAGACTGTATATTAATATGTAAGAACAGATGACTATTTTTGCTAACCCTGGGCAGTAAAGATGAGGGTTCAGTTTGTCTTCTTAAGGGCACTTCTATACAGCTGATATCTTGAGTTGTTTGTAAGTCTACTGCTGGTAGCCAGGCCCCATTTTGACAACGTTTGGATACATCTAGTTTCCTGGACTCAGAGTGAATGGTTTGAAGGTTATTTGGATCCTGCTGGAGCATATCTGTTAATATTTTGCCAGACAGACCAGCAGGTTTTACAGGTTTCCCTGGTCCAGCAGTATTACTGTTAAGGTGGCCATTTCTTTACTCACAGTTTTGGTAATCAGTTTAGAGATTAATCTTCTTCCTTGGTTGTTGAGGTGGAATCCTTGTCGTGTACAGCACTCTTTGTCAAACTCGCTAGCTTTAATGACTGTGGTATTTTTCAATTTCGAACACAGGTGATATAGCCGTTTGTTTACGTCCAATACCTCGTGATTTACGTAGGATCATTTTGTAAGATCATATCTATATGGAACATCGACAACAAACACTTATTTTGATGTGATACTTGGTAATGTGCTTCTTAAACCTTTTATTAAGTTCGCGCTGTTGTTTTTCGCTATGTCATTTGTTCCAGTCATAATTACAACGACATCAGCTTCAGAAGCCTTTTTGTTAGTGTTTTGCAAGACATCCTTGGCTTCTGCTGAAGGATACACATACCCCAGACACTCGAGATTCACGTTTTCATTAAGGTAACTTGAAACATTACGACCTTGGCTATCACTCAATAAGGTAATTTTACAGGTTTTACATACTAAACTTTCACCATCACATTGTTTCACTCCTGTTTGAATTTCTTTTTGATATTTATTAGCACTATTATGTTTCACTGCATATGTTTCCTGATCGCTACTTTGTTCATGAAACTTGCTAACATTCACACTGCGGCTACTTATGCTGTTTTTGGCATTATGCCGTTTTGCTGCAAATGTTTCTTGTTCATTACTTCGTTCACAAAGCTTACTTACGTTCACCCTACAGGTTTTTGCACTGTCTTCTACTGGGCAGAGCTGCGAATATTTGTTTACGTCGGTGAACCTTACTCTTCTTGGTGGTTTATTTAATGCTGCTACGCTGTTATTATACTCCCACAGTTTCTGACATGACTGTCACTTAAAATAAGCACTCCTTTTGTAGCAGTCGTTTGAGACCTAACAGTTTTCACATGAAATATGATAAGGATTTCTCACAGCACCTGGTTCACAGTGCTTCTGGATTTTAATCTTCATAACACTGTTTTCTTCTTGCAATACTTTTTTTAACTTTGTTCTTGATCACTCATCAGAAAAGGGCGGTGTTTATGAGGGAATTTTTAGCGCACTTTTCTTTGTCAGTGGTTCACATTTTGGCATTTGAAGATTAGTAATTTCTATGTTTTGAGTACCAGTACTGATAATAAAATGTAGACTGGATACACGTTCGTGTAGTTTCGATATTTTGTCCTTACAATTTGCACATGATTTCTTTTTACTTGATATACTTACATTTTTCCTAGGAGATGCATGACATACCTTTGCACTGGCCACCATATTTAAATTCCTCGATTAACAAACATTGAAAATGCATGTCCCAGTTCATGTGTTTTACAAGAGTATCTAAAGCACACATCAATTATGCCTGTATTAAAGAAAGGTAACATGGAAAATATTGAAAAATAGAGGTCAGTTTCACTACTCTTTCTCAAATATGAATGAATCCATTAGGAAAGACAGACTAATTTGTTACCTGAATAAATGCATTCTTAATCTTTAACTAATGTAGTGACAAACATGGGTCACTAACACTCTGGTGGGGTCAATATGACCTCTTAATTATAGGTGGGTGTAATGTTAACATTTTGAATCCCTTTGAAATTCTCTGTTTTGTATATGACAGAGTCTTTAATACAATGTAAATAAACATGAAAATACAAAACATTAACATTAAATAATTATTGATAAACTGGCATTCAGATATGTTTACTGCACATCTCATAAACTAATACATTTATCTGTTTTTCATAAGCTAATAACGAAATTAATGCTTTGATAGATTTTGCATTTCTTCTTGAAGAACTAATGAAACAAAAAAATGTAAAGTTCTTAACCTAAAAAAATACCTCATGAAAAGTCAGAAACCACCAAATCACAATTTTTCACAACAGTGCTTGCAGACCTGGGAACAGCACTGCATGCATATTGGTCTCTTGCAGATGTAGCGAACATGCGAAGTCTTCCTTTTCTTGCTGGCTGGGCAGATTCTCCACATTTTTCTATTCCTAGGACCTAATTCTGCTTCCACTGCTTCTTCAGTTGGAGCATCGGGGCCTAAAATCTGGCGGGTCATTAGTTGTAAAACCTGCAGAAGTCGTGGGCTTTGAGCTTTACATATGTTTCAGCACAAGATTATGGGCCAGTTCTTTCAGGAAGATATCCCTGTTGACAGGAGATTTATCTGATCCACTCTTCCAAAGAACATATGCATTTACTGTGCTGATGTCCATTAAATGGTAGAATAAACACATTGGCCAACATCGAGTTCTTCGACTGCAGGAGTAAATGGAGCACTTTTCGTCCAGTTAATCGACACATCCTTTATCGCATTGCAGTGTGATATTATTTCTGGTTTCTGAGATGCCAAATCATCAGCAGAGCTATGATACATGGAAGAGATAAGAAGAACCGCTTTGATCATACAACGTAAGCTTTCACGGCCGGTATTGTCTTCACTTAAAACTTCCGGGCTGATAGGCCGTGGTCGAACTAGTTTTATACTTCGACCAGCGCCTATCTGCCCGGAAGTTTTAAGTGAAGAAGAACCGCTTTGTTTGTCTTTGGCACATGCGACAACAAAGTGGCCCTTGTGTGAAACCGTACGAAGACGAACCAACTGGCATATGCTTATTTGGTTGGGAGGTTTGTGGAATATCTCTATTATTCTTTTTTAGAGTTACAACAAAAGTGCATTTGATTTTCCTTAACTCTTTTACAGCCTGTATTGAGATGATCAATTTTCAGCAGTAATGTTGCGATTACTGCCATAGATTGGTTTACACAATCTCAACAGAAACTGTGTTGGTATCATTAGTTTCTTATCATTGTCAGGCAAAGCCTTTTCCAGTGTACAAATACCCACTATAAAAGAAACTGGTCCTTGCATCACACAAGGACATTATTTTTAAACCATTTTTACCAGGCTTCTTTGGCATGCAGACCACAAACGAGACTTTACCACAGAAGGAAACTAGTTGCTCATCTACAGTAGCACATGTGCCTAAACTGAAATATTTTTGGAAATTTTCCACAATTTTTCTGTCATTTTGTCAACTTTGAGACTCTCTTTTATAGTTTGAAAGTCATCAAACCATAAGCAGTTCAAGAAAAACAATTCCTAGACATGACATATTTGAAAATTTCCCAATGAACCATTAGTTGCAAATATATAATTTACATTTTCGTGGTGGGATTTAAAGACAGAAGAATACATCAGAAGTCCTAAAAAAGCCAAAAGTTCTTCCAAATCCAGAGTCTGATGTTCAGCTTTGCTTTTGTCAGAGTACTTCTGCCTGACACAATCTATTTTAGCATTTGCCCATAGTAGAATGTGATCGAGAACCACTTCATCAAAATATATGTGCCATAATGAAAATGGGTCTTTTGAATCTCCTGCTGTAGTCAACGTGGAAGATGGAAATTTCATAACGAAGTTATGGCGAGGAGTTCAAACAGCTCGGATGGGAGGTGCTTTAGCCCATATGTACTGATTCTTGCCATAGAAGTAATTGCTTCTCTGTTGCTCATCACATGGATCACTACTTACATCAGAGTAATTTTCTGTCACACTTTGTTCTGACAAAGTGTCATGCTCACTCACAATGGGTTCAGTTTCTTCAGGATTATCATCATAGTCACTATCGTCTCATTCCTCCAACCATCTGCTCACAGTTTCCTCAAAGTTCCAGCCTGAAGTGTTCATACATTGTCTGCTACTTGGATCAGAATTACCTGTAGAATTACTAGGTTCCACCATATTCCAAAAGCTGTGAAATGAAAAATATCAAGAATATGTAAGGAAAGTAATTGCAGAAAAAATTACACAAACAACGTAGTGCAGTGAAAATGACCACGAGTGATATTCAAAATGCTGTTACTCACATTATAGAAGGTCTGGAATAACACCACATGCGTTGCCGGTCCACTCACAAAAAACTCGCAGCTACTGAACCGACAGCCACAATAATGGATAGGGAACTGGCTAAATCGCAACTGTTGATGAAAGCGTGCAGTCAAATAGAATGCACCACGTTAGTTAAAAGTTAATTGAGCACACTCCAGCTTCTGTGGTAACAATAATACAGTATCAGCTGGAAAACAAGGTGCACCTTTCAGATGACGCTAATTTTTTAGTAAAAAAACAAAACAGCAACATTGCTGAATGTTACCAGTAAAAGTAAATACTGCACAAACAAAAATGCAATTAGCAGATAAACGAACCAGGAATCAATGTAATACAGCTATGCCAGAACCTAAAGTTCTTATGTGGACTGACAAAAACGGCAGAAACTGCGCAAGTCTGTTAAATGAATTATCACAAGAAATGCTCTCTGTGACATCCTTTGTTAAACCAGGTGCATTATTTAATGAAGTTACTGCAGACATTCATAGCAGAATCAAACACCTAGGAAAAGAAGACTCTAATAGTGTGTGCTGGATCAAATGACAGCAGAAACTGGAAGATGACCTGTAATTTCAGAAATGCTGTAGAAGAATTAATCAGGAATACGTTACACACAAGGGTGATATTGTGTACAATTCCGTACCAGCAAGACAGGGTACAGACAAATTATGTCATATATCAGCTGAACAAGTACAGTGTAAAAACCTGTGAACAGTACAATCATGTCACAGTACTTGATTTAAACAGATTTCTAGGAACACAAGATTTCACATGGCAAGGATTGCATATAAACAAAATAGGAAAAAAGAAACTATGTAAAGAATTAAAGTATGCAATTACTACCAAAAAGCAGACCATGGTCATGGGAAACAACATAGCAGTAACCATCATGCCAGAAGTAGAAAAATCTTCTATAGAATGAAAAAACAGGGAAGATGGAAAAACTGGACCATCACATTCCAACAGTGAGATTGACCAACTGATCCAAGAAAAATAGATGCAGATGCAGCATTAACAGCAGTACTGGAACAAGCAACATCATCATCATCCCAGTCAACAGCAGAACCACAGCCACCGCTGGCAACAGCAGCAGAGCCACAGTCACTAGTGGCACCAGCATCCTAAGAATCAATGTCATCAGAAACACAGGCAACAAGAAAAGAATCGACACCAATAACGGAAAATGCGACATCAACACTGGCAGAAGTAATTGGAGCCACTCATCCCCGTAACAAGAAAAGAAGTTCACCACCATGCCATCTGAAGGAGAAGTCAACATTGGAAAACCCATCAAATGGTTGTATACTGTGGAAGAAGAAAGGAGTAATTCCATCCCATCTCAATAATTTTTTGCTGAAGGGCTACAGGAAAACCACAGTAAGATAAGTACAAGTGTAAAGTTCTTACATATTAATGTGCAGTCTCTTAAGAACAAACTTAATGAACTTCAGTATTGGCTGGAAAACTTAAACTCCACTGTGATTTCAATAAATGAACACTGGCTTAGCAATGGGGAACTAAATTTAAGTGTACCATTTGGATATGAATTGGCAACTGGCTACTGCAGAACAAGTATTAAACATGGTGGTGTATCTGTATATGTTAAAAATAGTGTGAACCTAATCTACGGAGTTATAGATGTAAGAGGACTGTGCATAGAAGTAAAATTTGAAGCTGCAACCAGGAAATTATAATAGCTTAAGTATACCACCCCCCCCCCCCCCCCCCAAAAAAAACACAATGAAGACCTGTTAGTGAAACTTCTGGAGAAACTGATACTCTTGGTACTCAAATACAAAAATTTCAGAATACTAATATTTGGTGATATCAATATAGACATTAGATTTAAGAATAGAAAGTTTGATCACTTGCTACAAACATTAAGATCCCTTAACCTCAGTTGCATAAATGACAGGAAGCATGTCTAGATAACATAATTTGTAATTTTCATCTAAACAAAACAGAATTCAACACAATCAAGCTAGGCATTTCAGATCATGAGGGACTATGGCTCAGACAAACTCTTAACAGTAAAGCAACTGAAACTTCGAGAGACTGTAGAAAAATTATAAGACCAATTAATGAATCAAAGCTAAAGTATATTGAATTTAATAAAATGGGATAAAATAATAACCACTGCGGGTGCAAATGAATCTACAACAAATTTCTAGAACTGTTAACTGAAAATGTTGAAGCATGTTGCCCTAAACGCTGCAAGAAAATATCAAAGCAAAATCCTGAGACCAAGCCACAATATCTAAAAAGATGGTACAACCCACTTCTAAGCAGAATAAGAATCATAATGCTACTCTATCATGATAGGTCCATGCACAATAATGCTGAAAAGGAAATGTACATGAAAGTAAAAAAGATTTACAGATCTGAAATCGAGGCAACTAAGTGCAAAGCAAATGATACACATATATTGAACTCAGTAAATAAATGCAAAGCTGCATGGGAAATTATTAAAACAAAAACTAACTGGGATGATAAAGTATACCTGATATCAATTCCACCTGATATTCTAAATGCGCATTTTGTCAGTCCTCAATCAGATAACATCATAATGGAGAATGTGAGTAAAGCAGAGGCACTGCTGCCAGAAATGAACAGTAAGCAGACAGACTGCTTTCACTGGACTTATGTAACTGAGAAGATGGGCAATGAATCAATAGCTAAGCTCAGTAATTCCAGAGCCAGAATGTTTAAAAATATCTGTGGTTAAACTAGTACATAAGAAAGGAGATACAACATCACCAAATAACTATCAACCAATATCATTTATAATATCAAAAATAATAGAATACTGCATGCATAAACCAATGAGTCAATATTTTGAACATAATGATATAGTCACCTCCTCACAGTATGGTTTCAGATCCAGCCTTCCTACAGTCAAAGAACACAGTATGGTTTCAGATCCAGCCTTCCTACAGTAAAAGAAGTTGAGAGTATGGTAGCAAAAATATACAATTGTTTTCAAAATAAAGATATTATCTGTGCTACACTGTTGAACCTCAGGAAAGCTTTTGATATGATCTCCCACAATATTCTCATAAAAAAACTCTACCACTATGCAGTGAGAGAGAATGCCCTATGCCTAATGCAGTCGTACTTGGACAATAGAAAACAGTTAGTTAAGGTAAATAATCAAATATCATAATGTCTCCCAGTTGTAAAGGGCATACCTCAAGGGTCTGTTCTTGGACCTTTCCTTTTCGTTATTTAAATAAATTATTTAGCTAAAGTTGTAACATGTGATGCAGTGTTATATGCTGATGACACCACAGTCATCACATGTGATACCAATCTTGAAAATCTGCAACACAGCATGGCAGTGGCAAAGGAGAGGTGCACTACTTGGTTTGCAGCAAATGTACTGCAGAAGAATGATAGTAAAACTGAAGCTATCGTATTCAGTCTGAATGCTCCCAGTCATGATAGCAAAACAGTAAAATTATTAGGATTTCATATAGATCAAAATTTCAGCTGGGATAACCGCACAGGGAAGATATGTGAGATGTGGTATCAATAGCTAGGATGCCACAATGTAGCTGACAATTAAGTTGGCACTACGACAGACAACGACGACAGTGCCCTCTAGCAGGCGCAGTTCAGCTCCACGAGCACCACTGTAGATTCAGCCCATTTGATCAAGAGCAGACAGCCGCAACACTTTGCTTCAGCTTTGCACCACAGGGCAAAGTTATGTATTACTCTTGTTGCTAAAGTAAAGGTGATTTTAATTAACACTGCAGTACCAAGAGATTTTCACCTTTTCCTGCTTCTACCCACATGCCACCTTCCAGGTGGGATACAAAAGTTGGCGATGAGGTTTCCCATGCCATTTCTTTTTTCACTCGATTCTGCTTTCTTTTCATGCTAGCTTCAGTATAAGACTTTCATTTGTGTCAAGCATGGCTTCGCCACAGGAACAGGCTTCGCTGTCTGATCTTGTACGTTTTCAGGCTCAGCAAATGATGTAGCTGCTTGCTGCCATAAATGGACTGGTCATACTACAAGCTGCAGCTACTTCGGCGCCTCCAACGCCACTGCCTGTACCGACGAGAATATAAGTTCATAATTAGTAAAACTGTGTTGGTGTTCCTCATTACCAGACATTCAGTATTATAATATTGAGCAGAATGAACTGGAAAGTAACAACTTCCGTAGCAGTCAATCCCGATTACGAGCCCCATTAGGTGCACAGTCGTGTTAATAATAAATATTGGACTGCTATTTGATCAGATCAGGTTGGGACGCAACGGAGGTGTTACACCTTGGCTTACCGTGAAAGGACAAGTGCAATCTTCGGACAAATAGTAAAAAACAATAGGTAATTTTATCTTGCTTAACTGAGAAAGTGTTTTCCAATTTCGGATGAAGACAGAGTATAAACTTTAAAATCGCGACAAGAAACAGTGCATCTTGAACAATACGAAATAATAGCATCTTACGATTGTGAATAAACTGTTTTTTTGCCATATTAGATAAGAGTAGTAGTGTCGATAAACTGTGTTATAATGTGCAAACGCATAGATCCGCGCGAAAAACTGAAAAGCGAACACCAAAGAAAGACACGTGTGAACATTACCACAACAAAACGAGCCAAGAATTCGTCACGAAAGCTTTTAAAGAAGTGTTTAATAGTAATGTTATGACCGAAATTGCTTTTTGAATGATGAAAATCGAGCAACTTCATGTGGACCCATAAACTGTTATGCAGGCGACAATTTATGTGGTGACGCAATTGTTGAACGACATCACGCAGACCCATGCAGCAGCTGCGCCAAAGAGCTTCGATCCGCGAGGTGATTTTGCACATCATCCCAAATACCTGTTCAAGGAGTAGGTCAGATGCAGACGCACTACACTGGACAGCGACCAGTGCGACTTCGAGACACCGAGCGCCAACCCGGCATCTAGCGGCCGAACTACAAACTACGCCCGCCTGCAGTGCCACGGAGCGGCCGACTGAGAACTTCAATGACTCACCACAGATCTTCAGCGCGACTCACGCGGCTCCAGCGGCAGTACAGCAGCGCGTCACATAAGCGCCACACCCACTTCAAACGTCAAATTCGCGACTCGTGGTAATGTCAGTTGGTGAGTGAAGACAACTGGTTAGCACAACATTAAATTGCAATATATTATCTTCACATTAAATAAACAGTTTCAAGCTGTGTTTTGCCTTAGGACAAGTACCAATTACAGTAATTTCAGAGAATTTTACGAAACATACTCTGAAATATAGCATGATTATTTATGCATACTGCGCTGTCTAAACGGTGATTATACAGATATGCTCATTGTTTTTGGAGATTTTACATTTATAGATTTAATGAATGGTGTGATTTGTCTTATTTAAAACATTTTACATAAACTGTGTATGTGAATATTTATATTTGAATTTATTAGGTTTTGAGAGTCATTATGTTCAGTACTCATACGTATTGTATCAATTTTGGGATTAACTGAAGGTACTGCAGTTACTGTTTGATTTGTTTAGCGGTAATTAAGAGTGTTTTGGGTTACAAGAGGTTATTTTATATTACTTGCTTGTGCATTAAAAATAAACCAAACATGTCTACCGAAGATAAGCAGGTTTGTGAGGCAGTATCTGAAAGGAAAGGGATAGGACAGGAAGACAGAGATGATTCAGGAATCAGTGATTATGGATTGTCATCAGAAAGCCCATTATCACATTCGACTAGTTACTCCGAGACACCGGGACAAACGACGAGAGATAAGCCAGTTTCAGAGGGTGAGGATATACGGTCGATGTTAGCAGACTTGCTAAGGGAAACCAAGGCAACAAAAGAGAAATTAGAATAAATTAAAGAAAGGGAAGAAATATTCCACAAATCATTAAAGGTAGATTTACAAGAAACCAAAGAAAGCTTAGAAAAATCATTTAAGGAAACTCTGGCACAAGAGATCAAAACATCGGAAATGAAGATAGAATATAATCTGAAGAAGGAACTGCAGGAGTTACAAGAACGACTGAAGATGGACATCAACGAGAGAGAGAGTAAGCTACAGAAGAGCATAGACCAAGTCCATGGAGACGCAGAGAAGATGGAAGGAAAGTTAACAAAAAAGATAGAAGACGATATTAAAGAAACTAAAGCCGAATTGGAAGAAAGGATCACCGAAGTGGAAACAAATTGCAATCATCAAATCGCCGAGGTGACACAGATGCAGAAACAATGCAATGATGTGGTTAAGGGGATAGGAGATAGGCAAAACCAACTGGCTGTCAATCTGAAAAATGCTACAGCCGTGCAACGAGAAGAGGATAACAAGAGGGTCGCAATGGAGGTCAGGCAATTACGACATGGAGTGCAACAATTGGAGAGCAAGACAGAAGAAATTGATAAATGAATTAGCAATGCAACTTTAACCGTTGGGGAAGGTAGAGTCGTTACCTTGATGAGCGGTGATAGTCGGTATGTCCAAAACAGTACAGGGCAGAAGTTTAAACCAAAAGGAGGGTTGCACCCAATGATATTTATGAAATGGTTAAAAGGAGTTTTTCCAGCACATTTCAAAGACGCAGACAAGATTCAATTTGCAATAGATAGGATGAAAGGTGAGGCCTTCACTTGGGGAGTCAGGAAGAAGGAAGGGATTACTAGTTATGATCAATTTGAGGAAGAGTTTTTAAAGAAAGTCACAAGTGTGCAACACTTGAAGATTTACTGCATCACAAGTCCCTTAATACCTGGAGAGGTACCTTGAGAGAATTTGCTGAGAATCTATGGGAGTTGAATGAAACATTGGAGCAGCCACTGAATGATGACATAATGATATCAGCAATTAAAAGGAGGTTAAGTCGAAGGATGCAAGAAAACTTATCTGGAAGCCTGATTAAAGATAAAGATACTTTAATGGAAGTATTGGAGCAATTAGAAACTATTCGTGCACCGGAAAACAATCAGATGCGTGATCAGAACCAAGGTGGAAATAATTACCATCATAGTCAACTTAATGGCCCACCGAATTACAGAGGTAGAGGTGGGGGTAATGGATATAGGAACCGTGGCAATGGTCGTCAGTTTCACCACCATCATAGGAGAGATGATGATGACAGGAATTATGAGAGAAGAGATCATAGACAAAGGGATCATGAGATACGAATCGAAGAAAGTTAGGTGTAGGGAGCCAGCAACTCTTTTGCTGGTATACCAAGTAGCGACTGGTACACTCCCAGCTGGGTGAGACTTTATTTCTCATTTCAAGTTTCACTCCTCTACTATCTTTCTCTATCCTTAGGTTAAGAAAGTTAGTGTAGTAGTTAGGATTGGTAGTGGTCATCCAAGTAATTTAGTCAGGACCCATCTAGCAGATTTATAGTTTACTTAAAATAAGGATAAGTAATTACTGTTGATGTAGAGTATGAGATGTCAAAGAATCAATAAGTTAAAAATCAGCTTAGTGTCAGTACATTGTAAAATTATTAGTGCCAGAAGTAATAAAATGAGAACCAGATCAGAAATTTAATGTTTATAAAATGTGGTGGGAAGCTAATTGGTCAAACAAGAGTGTGTGCAATCTTATAGAGTTGTTTTATGACGCATGAAAAGGTCAAACGGTTATAAGAAAATTGAAGTAATGTATCAGCTTGTAATTAGGATGGCATATAAAGAAACAAATACATGAGGAGATAGTTGTTCGACTAAATGATGTGAAATATGATGAACAGAGAGGCCAAGGAGCCTGGAGTAGTATTTTTATGTAGTTATTGCAGTGAATATGGAGGGTTGATGTAGTTTGAAGATGTATATTATTTGCAGTTGAAGTTGCTGTTAAGTAGAGGGAGTTATGTGTAATGAAGTGTATTGAGTACGAGATGTTTGAAGTATTGAAGTATATGGAGGATTGTTGTAGGTTGAAGATATATATTTATTTGCAGTTGAAGTTGCTGTTAAGTTGAGGGAGTTATGTGTAATGAAATGTATGGAGTATGAGATGTTTGAATTATTGAAGTATGTCATTTAGCACATGAGCAACATCTGTTTGCAAGTTATTTGTAGGTATACATGTTTGTCTGAAGTATGCTGAATAAAACAGAAAGTGTAACTCATGAGTAATGAGTAATTCATGTATCCAATTAGCTATCAAAGTAAAGTATAGCTGTATTTACATCAAGCTTTAGAATCAGAATTCTGGCACTGTGTAATGAATAATAAATATCCATACAGCAGATTTGGATTAATGTCAGTATAATAGGAAATATTATATTTCTCATCTGAGCATTAGCAATGGCAGTAAATGTTTGGCAAAATGAAATGATCAGTAATTTAAAATTTTCATTGGATGACCACATTCGTTATAGTGATGCAAATAGTTATGTAAGACATATTTAGTGGCATAATGGAGCATTTAATATTATTGAATCTGTAGAGTGATGAGGGATTGTAAAATAATTGCATAAGTCAAGGTGTAAATGCTATATTTTGTTTTGATATTCAATTTCGCTTGTGTTAAGGACTCAAATGAATAAGTTGTGAATTCCTTCCTTAACTTTGATGTGTTTTGGCCAAGTGAGTTATAAGTTAGAGTGATAGTAGTATGGATGGCAGGAACCCCGCTGAAAGGACGGCATACCAAAGGGGTAGCAGGCATTCAACTAGTTTGTTTTCTTGTCTTCGCTGTAGCTAGTTATAAGAGATTAACAAGTAACAAATATGTAGTTAATGGCCCAGACAAACCTTCGAAAATGAAGATTTTTGGTAATTGAATGTAAGATAGGTTTGTAAAAATATTTACCATGCCATGTTTGCGAGATGTAATAACCCTTTGTAGAATATTATTATGGAGGCAGCCCACTGCCGGAGTCGAGGGATTATTTGTTAAATTGTAATTTCATTAATTATTTACACTGTGTGTTTTGTTCAGATGTAATAATATCTAATTTCTTTGCCGATTCTTTTATGCCAGAGGCTCCAAAGAAGTTTTCTAGGGCGGGGATGTAAGGGGTCCATAGGCCCTTACTATAACTTTGCACTTGGCACAGGTCAATAGGACAAACAATCGATTGTGACGTGTAGAGAGAGCAAGTGTCAAGATGCGCCAGTGTGGTTGGCGGATATATGTGTGGGTAGGCCATTGTTGAAATAAAGTCTTTAATGGAGAAGGGTGTTGCCATCGCCGTGGTTAGCCCTATGTAATAGATTAATACCGGGAAAGTGAAGAAGTATCATTACGAAAGTGATCAGTGACGTTACTAGTGCCGATATTTGGTTTCGCGTCTACCACGCTGGCCTAACCTTGGATTGCAGTGTTGGATGCAGTGATGGATTAGCGTGTGACGATAATGGAAAATGAAGAAAGCCTGTGCTGAGATTAGCCGTAATTAGATCTGTATGACGAAGGCAGTAGCTATCTCCTTTTTTGTGTTTTGAGAAGAATATAAGTTTGTAATTAGTAAAACTGTGTTGGTGTTCCTCATTACCAGACATTCAGTATTATAGTATTGAGCAGAACGAACTGGAAAGTAACAACTTCCGTAGCAGTCAATTCCGATTACCAGCCCCATTAGGTGCACAGTCGTGTTAATAATAAATATTGCACTGCTATTCGATCAGATCAGGTTGAGACGCAACGGAGGTGTTACAATGTGCCCTCCCACCTGCTAGCATGGCCAGCCACGTCGCACCGCTCGCATGCACGTAAACATGGTTCAAACCAGGCACCCTCTCAGAAACTGAAATCATGTCCGAACTGTTTTCGTGAACATCCACGGGACAGTTGCCCATCCTGTCAAGCACAGTATTAATTTTGTAATAAGAAGGGACATGTGCAAGCTGTGTGTAGTAAGAGAAACTCTAATTCACAACTTATTTCCCGTTCGCCTGATTCGCGTGGGTGGCACCGCAACGGCAACCACCATTAACATGATTCACATCAGCCTATGGATGTTAATGCCATTTATTCAAAGCCTTCTGCTTCACGTGCTTCAAGAGCTTGTCGTGTGCATCAAGTTTTGCCAGACACTGCCTCTCACATTCAGCACGATGCGAGGAAACCTTTTGTGACTTTGCACATTTGTGGATGTTCAGTTCGCAAGCAGCTGGACACTGGTGTGTCCGTTTCTTTACTGAACAAATCAACATATGACTTGCTTGCTTTGTCCCCGCTTCATCGTTCGCATTCGACGCTGACTGCATTTAATGGACAGGAAATCTCTGTACTCAGCGTGTGTAGTTTGCAAGCCTGCCTCGTTTGGTACAAAGACCCCTACAGTGTCTTTCCATGTGCTCCGCTCTAGTGATGCTATGGACATTTTTGGCATGGATAAAATTGAACTTCTTAGCCTCGCAATTCAAGACAATGTGCTTTGCATCAGCGCTAGTGACCAAGCAGACAGTGTTGCCGCAATATGCAATGATTTTGCTGAACTCTTTTCTGATGGACTTGGTTGCACCACAGACTTTGCAGTGCATGTTGTAGTTAAAGACAATGCCATGCCTAATTTCCGGTGCGCATGCCCAGTACCGCATGCACTGCAGGATGCCATAGCTGCTGAACTTAAGCATTTGCAAGACAGTGGTGTCATTGAACCTCTTTCTGCTTCGCCTATAGTGTGTGTGAAGAAACCAAACGGTCGTCTCCGTATTTGTGCTGACATTAAGTCTACAGTAAATCCCCAGACAGTGGTAGCTACGTTTCCCTTACCACTTCCTGAAGACATTTTTGATAAGCTTGATGAGGAAAATTCCTTTCCACGATTGACTTGCGGTATGCATACTTTCAGATTCTGCTCGACGAACAGTCGCAGCACTATTTTGTGATCAACACCCACCTCGGATTGTTCAAGTTTCACTGACTTCTGTTCGGTTGTGCTTCGGCTCCCGCTATTTTTCAGTCTTACTTGCAGCAGTTGTGTGCCACTGTCCCTGGTTGTTCCAACTATCTGGATGATACAGTCATATCAGGTCGCACCCCTGACGAACACTTGCAAAATTTGCGTGCCTTGTTTACTGTACTTTTGCAGGCAGGACTAAAGTGTAACAGAGAAAAGTGCAAATTTTTTCAAACTGAGATTCAGTATTTAGGACATATGATTAACAGATAGGGTATCCACTCCTCACTGTCACATCTCAGTGCAATCAGAGACTTGCCAGCACCCAGGAACTCGAAAGAACTTCAGTCTGTGTTGGGCAAAATTCCATATTATATTTGGTTTATACCCAATGCAGCGCAGATTCCAGCACCTTTGCATCGCCTTCGGCATAAGAACGTTCCTTCTGTTTGATCTTTGGAGTGTGATGCTGCTTTCTACAAGCTCAAATCTGCTTTGTTGAGTGATTAGTTTGTGCCGTCCTCGTTTTTCTGCCGCTGGTTGTTTCCGGGCAGAATTGGAGGCTTGGAGGCTTCGTGGTTTCCGCCGCCTCAGCCCACAACTCCACTGATGGTGCCTTAGCCGCGGGCGCGCGTGCCGTCGTTGCCGCTGCTGGTCTGGTCACCTCCACCGAATGGGTGCCTCTCGCCACCGCCACAACCGATGGCCGCTGAGGCTGCCGTCACGCTGTCGCTGTCACCCATGGAGGTCGCTTCTTCGCCTCCTCATCCGAGCTTATCCAGTGGCGGTACGTGGCCTGGGCAGGTTTTCCACGGGGCATTTTCCTCACCCCTCGTGAGCAATTAGGGGTCGCAGGTGAACAGTGTGACCCCGCAGTTCTGCTGTCCGCCCCCTCAGCTGCGCTGCCCTGGGTTCCTCCACCCGCCGTCGGAATCCATACCCAATGACGGTGCGTCGTTTCACGGGGAAGGGATGTGGTATCGATACCTAGGATGCCACGACATAGCTGCCAGTTAAGTCGGCACTATGACAGACAATGCTGACAGCGCCCTCTAGTAGGTGAAGTTCAGCTCTATGAGCACTACTGTACATTCAGCCCATTTGATCAAGAGCAGACGGTAGGGGCACTTTGCTTCAGCTTCGCACCTCAGGACAAAGTTATGTATTACTCTTGTTGCTAAAGTAAAGGTGGTTTTGATTGACACTGCAGTACCAAGAGATTTTCACCTTTTCCTGCTCCTACCCACACACTGCTTTCCAGACGGGATACAAAATGGCAAATTAGCACATGCCATATATCTACTGTACAAGCTGAGGAGCAGTGCCAGTAAAGAACCTATGTTATATGCATATTTTGCATTCTCCCATCGCACCTGAGTTATGAAATACTATAATGGGGCAGTTCCATATGGTCAAAATTAGTGTTTAAATGGCAAAAGAAAGCCATAAGGTGCATAGCAGAACTTAGCCCATATGAATCATGTCAAGATTATTTTAAGAAACTAAATATAATGACAGTGCTTGGGCTGTATATTTACAACTACCTTGTCTTCGTTAAAGAGAATCTGAGTAAATTTGACTTAAGGAGAACAGTTCATGACCATAACATAAGAAGTGGACATACAATTAATATGCCATATGCTAGGCTTGCAAAGACACATAACAGCTACAATATGAAACTTCCTGGCAGATTAAAACTGTCTGCTGGACTGAGACTCAAACTTGGGACCTTTGCCTTTCACGGGCAAGTGCTCTACCAACTGAGCTACCAAAGCATGACCCACACCCCATCCTCACAGCTTTACTTCTGCTAGTGCCTCGTTCTCCTACCTTCCAAACTTTACAGAAGCTCTCCTGCGAAACTTGCAGGACTAGCACACCTGAAAGAAAGGATATTGCAGAGACATGGCTTAGCCACAGCCTGGGGCATGTTTCCAGAATGAGATTTTCACTCTGCAGTGGATTGTGCGCTGATATGAAACTTCCTGGCAGATTAAAACTGTGTGCCGGACAGTTCATGACCATAACATAAGAAGTGGACATACAATTAATATGCCATATGCTAGGCTTGCAAAGACACATAACAGTTACAAGTTTGAAACTTCCTGGCAGATTAAAACTGTGTGCCGGACCGAGACTCGAACTCGGGACCTCCGCCTTTCGCAGGCAAGTGCTCTACCAACTGAGCTACCCAAGCACGACTCACGTCCCATTCTCACAGCTTTACTTCCATCAGTACCTCATCTCCTACGTTCCCGAGTTCAAGTCTCGGTCCGGCACACAGTTTTAATCTGCCAGGAAGTTTCATATCAGCGCACACTCCGCTGCAGAGTGAAAATCTCATTCTGGGAGCTACTAGTATCTTTGTCCTGTCTACTTCAACAAATTACCTGAAAATGCCTACACAGTGCCAGTAAATAAATTTGAAACCAGTCTTTCATGATTGATCAAAAGTAAAGTAATTAACTCTGCTCAAGAGTTCGGCCCATTTTCCTTATGAGAATGAACTATACGTTAACTGCAAACTATACATATGTCACACTGTGCAACTATTTTATTACTGTTTCATTTACTTATTGTTAATTATCTGTTTGATTATTTATTTGTTATTCACTGAACTTTGTAGTTCATTTATCTTGTAATTGATCTATTAGGAAACTTCTTGTTGTTATTGACATTCAGACAAATATGTATTGTAATCCATCTTGGATTATTATATTGTAGTTAACAATATTTGTCATGTCAAAGTTTATATTATTATTATTATTATTGTGTTAACACTGATGACACCAATTGCATGTAAATATGCTCAACGGTGGAATAAAACATTTGTACTTGTATTTGAATTTGTATCAGTATCATATTGTTTAGGTGACTTTTAGAGGTCACGAAGCAAAAGTAAATCGTTTTAAATGACTATGAATTTTTCAATTATACTCAAGCATACTGAGGATTCACTGCTGACTACTGAGTCACAGCTGACAGCTGCACAGTTCCATCTGGGTTTTTGAAATGATAATAAACCACCACCTCAAACATACAGTGAGCATTGACAGCAATAAGGTGCACCCATCAACTTCTAAATATTGTAGCATATATAGCATCTGAAACAACAACTCCATATGAGCTGGTAGTACAAGTTTTTCTGTTTTTTATATTATGTTGCATTGAAAGGAATCTTATTTGGTTTTAAATTAGTTATTTGATAAGTGGGTGTCAGTGACTTGGGTATTAGCGGGAATTTGTTTGTGTGATTCTGTTTTCATTCGCAGCCGGTCTCAGCCAGAAAGATTGATCAACTGTGTGGGAGCCACATTAAGAACGTCTGTGAATGCACAATGAAATGCAGCATTATTCTGTGGTGATGAGCGAACATGGACAATCTGCCTCACTCTTTGATGTTTATTAGTATTCTTTGTATTTACTTATGTTTTCCAGTTGATTGGTGTTCGAGCCTTAGAAAATAAAAAAGTTATTGCCTGACTACTGCACTGTATCTCTCCAGCACACAGAGATAAGCTGTAGTTGAACAAAGTGTTGATCCCTTATATTGAATTCTGTTTTAGATAAGCAAATGCAGCACCGTTCGATGTTGTCACCCACACACGCGGCACATAGAGTATTATGGATCAGCGTGATGCTTGGTTGAAATTCATCACAGATTTATGACATGACATTGGAAACCAGGAAAATGCTGCTTTGAACTTTTCTATTGCATCAAGGAACAGCTGTTCAGCGGATAACACTAGCAAGATCAAGATATGCCGACCACAGTTCATTCCTGATAAACTGGAATTATGGCTTGCAATGCTCAAGATGATTTTTCAGCATCACGGCATTGTAAACAATGATACCAAATTTATTATCACTGTAAGTGCACTTGACAGTAAAACAGCAATGATCAGTGCAGATATAATACTCTGCGCGCTTGCCACACAGAAGTATATGCATTTTAAACAGTTACCCCTTGAGAGACTATGTCGAACAGTGGAATAATGTACCCAACAAGCTCTACACGGTGAAAAGAGAGGAGATGAGTCACGTTTGGAATTTTGGTGGGACCTGCAAAGCTTAGTTGATGACACCGAGTTGCCAGATATGACACTGGAACATGTAAGGTGTGTACAGTTGCCAGAGGCAGGTAGAACAGCTGTGGTGCTTTCTGATGCACGAAATACTTCATCGTTGCTCTCACTTACTGACAAGGTCTGTCTTGTTAGATACAGGGCATACATTCTCTGCGACATATGAACACAGCAGTACAGACATACAGGTAGCTACAGCGATACTACAACTCCAACAAACAGACATTACTCAACAACTGGAGAAGCTACAAAATCACATTGACAACTTGCAGCGACAGATATAGATGTTGCTGGGAGGCAAATCAGCCATATGCAAGAAGAGCAAGGAAGATGGTAAGGTGTCTAAGGAACGCATCTGTTAGTACAACCATCACTTCAGAAATAAGACAACATGATGCACATCACCCTGCACTCACCCAACTGGCGACAATGGCCAGCGATGTGCACCACCAGCTGTGAGTTTGAGCACCGGCACCTACGGAGCTTTCTCCATCTCAATCAAAGCTCACAGTTGCAAACCAGACTTCAGTAATGACAAGGAAAATGACAGATAGGCGTAGATGTCAGTTTTCAAGGCCAATTACCATGGACTTGTGTGATTGCTGATGTGTAAGACGCAATACTGGATGCCTCTTTCTTGTTTCAGTATGCAGTTCAAGTAGATATTGGCTCATCAAGCATCCCCTGGGGTAAGCGGAACATTAGAGGCACCCTAGGATGAGGTTCTCTGCCTACATTTGATGACAGACAGGGAGTGGTGCAACACGTTGCAAACTATGAATTTGTGCCATGTGCACAGACAGTTAAGCACAACACATTCATAACATCAAGACTATACCCGGTCAACCAGTATCTAAGCACCCACGCTGGTTAGCTCCTGATTGTTTTGCTGCAGGCAGAATTCAAAGAACTCTTGTGCTCAGGAGTCATATGTAGATCCGCCAGCCCATGGTTATCACCACTTCATCTAGTAAAGAAGAAAGACGGGACCTGGAGACCATATGGAGAGAACAGAGCACTCAATACCCATTCTATTCCCAATCACTATCTGATACCACATATGATGGATTTTACACACGCGTTGGCAGAGGCGACCATTTCTAGTGTCATTGATTGCCAGAAAGCGTATCACCAGATACCAGTAGCATCTACCGATATACCAAAGACAGCTGTCACAACACCATTCGGCTTATTCAAATAACTGTATATGCCATTTGGTTTGAAAAATGCAGCACAAACTTGGCAATGGTTTGTTGATGAAGTACTAAGAGGTTTACCACACTGCTTCACAAACCTCAATGATATCCTGGTCTTTTTGACATTCAAGAAATTGCATGAACTGCATCTAAAGACTGTTTGCCAACATATTGATGCATATGGCATTTTTGTCAATGAATCAAAGTGTTTACTTCAGTGACATCAGGTGCCATTCTTGGAATCCTCAGTAACAGCAGCCGGCATCAGCCCACTGCAAGATAAACTTCCCACTATCAAAGAGATGGCTCGCCCCATCAATTATCATCAACTACATCGGTTCCTTGGAGCCATTAATTTCTACACACAACATCTGCCTAATGTGGCGGCCATCCAGGCACCATTGATGTCAGCACTAGCCGGCAAGGACGCAGTGGGCAAACGACCTTTGCAATGGACACCAGAGATGTTCATGGCATTCAGTAAGACATGTCTACATCAGGCAGTCATGTTGACACACACAATTCCTCAGCGCAACTGGCAGTTGTTGTGGATGCTAGCCAGCAAGCCATTGGCACTGCTCTACACCAGCATGTTGAAGGGCACTGGCTGGCCCTGGGCTTCTTCTCCCATAAGCTTACATCATCACAAGTGAAATGGAGCACTTACGATAAGGAATTGCAGGCAATTTATGAAGCTGTCAGACATTTCCATCCACAAGTGAAAGCCAGGCCATTCATGGTTTTCACAGGTCACAAACCCCATTACTTTCACCTTCAGTAGGGAGAAGGATGGCTGCTCACCATGACAATTTAGACAATTTGAATTCATCGCCCCATTCACGACAGACCTGCAGCAAATAAAAGGAGCTGAGAACGTTGTGGCAGCTTTCCTGTCTCAGTTGAAATCAATCTCTCAGGCTATTGACTGCAAGTAGTTAGCTGCTGCGTAAGAAACAGACCAACAACTCACCAAATTCCATTGCGACAGTATATCCAGCTTACGTCTACAGAAAATACAACCTACTGCTGAACATCTGTGAGTTTGGTGCGAAGTATCACAAGGAAAACCAATACCTTTTGTACCTACAAAACTGCGATGTCAATTATTCACAGCATACTTGGGCTGACTCATACAGGTATAAACACCAGTGTCAAACTGATGGACGGATTCATGTGGCCCATAGTTGGGCAAAAAAATGCTCAGATTGTCAGAGGGCCAAGGTTGGACATCACATGCACAAAGCAGTAGGAGACTTCCCACTTATGACACAATGTTTCACACATGTGCATGTGGACATTGTGGGACCTCTATTGCCATTGGGAGGATACCGTTATGTCCTCACTGCAGTGGACCGCTTCTCCAAATAGTGGATGCAGTTCCAATATCGGACATTTCCACACATACCGTGGCATGGGTATTTCTTTCGTCAAGGCTGCCCTTTACATGTCACCACAGACCAGGGGTGTCAATTCGAATCGATGCTGTTCTCAGAATTGGCCAACCTCTGCAATTTACACCATCATCGTACCACGGCTTACCACCCAACAAACAATGGGATGGTGGAGTGCTGGCATAGAACATTAAGAGCCACTTTAATGTGCCACACACAGTTTTAGCCGTCAACATTGTCACAGTTTTTGTTGGACCTTCATACAGCATTAAAAGCAGATTTAGGAGATTTGTATAAGTACGTGATAAAAGGCCCCCAGGATGCTGTAAAATTAAGATTTATTAAAAAAAAAAAAAAAAAAAAAATGTGAAACACCGAGTAACCAGAGGGTTGGCAAAGACGTTAATTATGATCTTTTTTTAGACAGACACAGTCTAACTCTCTCATATATAGGACGATGAGGATGTGCAATTTTAGAGATGAAGTATTGCGTTCTTTATGTATTATATGGGTGAGTGAATAATATAATGTTAATGAACCATATCAAACATTTTATTTATTGAAGTAAGTGAAGAGGAAAACTACAGGGACAGAACTTTCGTGATGACAAGCGCCGGTGTCCCCGGAGTACTCCGCCGCCTGCAGCTTCAACAAAAATGTAATGAAGTCTGATGCTTTCTGGGCACCGGTTGTTAGTAGTGTTTGTTAACTATGGTTATAATAAGAAATTTCTATGACATTGTTAAGAATTATAAAAACTAACTGGCTGTATTTTCTGTTTGCATGAATCATGACAGGGAGAAAGTATTACAAAAAGGCAAAAATTGAGGAGAAAAATTTTGAAACGGATAAGAATTGGACCCAGGTTATGTAAAAATTTTTCCATAGTAAACAAAAGCGCTGGCAGGTCGATAGACACACAAACAAACACAAACACACACACAAAATTCCAGCCTTCGCAACCAACGGTTGCCTCGTCAGGAAAGAGGGAAGGAGAAGGAAAGACAAAAGGATATGGGCCCCAAGGGAGAGGGCAAGGAGTCACTCCAATCCCGGGAGCGGAAAGACCCACCCTAGGGGGAAAAAAGGACAGGTACGCACCCGCACACACACACACATCCATCCACACATACACAGACACGTGGGGGCAAGGCTGAACTACAAACATATTTCATAAGATACCCTTCAAGGATGATTTGTAACAGCACGAGTTAGATATAGTAGATAAAGTCATGGAAGAACAAGTACAACCAATCATTAAGGTGAAAATATTTAGCATTGACACAGTTAATTTTAGATACAGGTTCAACTACCAAAAAGAAGAGAGCAAAATCACCATCTATTGATGAGCAACAGAAGAGGAATAATACAGCAGCTACAGTGCTGAGAGGGAAGATTACAGCCTCACCAGAAGTGAAGTGCTCAGCATTAAAAGGTCCAACAATGGTTCATCTACAGAAGAGGAATGCTTTAACTCCAGCTCACTTAAGTGATTTTTTTCTGATGGGAGCCAGAAAAAGGACAAAAAGCTAAGCAAAGGAGGAGTAAATACCTCAGTCAATACATTAATAATGACACATCAAAACATTCAATCAATCAAAAAGAAACTCTTAAACTTAGAAGTAGTTATAAGAAGCAGTGGTATATGACCTACTGTTCTCTGTGTAACTGAACATTCGCTAAAAACAATGAAATAACTTGTATAAACTTAGACAATTATAAGTTAGTATCATAATTTTGCAGAAAGAATTTTAAAAATGGTGGTAACTGCATATTTGTTGGAGATTGCATCTTCTGCCCTGTAACTGCAATTCCACTGGAAATGTATGCAACTGAAAAACATTTTGAGTGTAGTGGTATAAGAATTGAACTTTAAAATGTAACGTATGTAATAATGTCTTTATACAGAGCTCCCAGTGGTGATTTCAGTGTATTCATAAAAAACCTGGATAGGCTGCTATCACAATTTTGGAAGAACAAGTTAATTTTACGCAGATACTTGAACATTGACTCCCTATCTGAATCAAAATATAAAACGGAACTAGAGAGCTTACTTATAATGTACGGTTTATATAACACAATTCAAAACTATACGAGAATGGGTACGAACACTCAAACTGCCATTGATTACATAATTACAAATATTCAGTCTGGCAGATATAACTGCCTTATAGAAGACATGAATTTATCACATCACAACTCATAGACAGTAATAATAAAAGAAGTAGGGAAATTAGATTCACACAGCTTTATCCCTTACACTGATAGAGAAGTTCTAACACAACAGACCTAAAGATAAGACTACAAAATGAAAAGTGACCAAAAATGTACTTATCTAATAGGGTTAATGATAAATGTAACAGTTTCCTCAATACCAATTTAAAATCATTGAAGAGTGTTTGCCGCCGGCCGCGGTGGTCTAGCGGTTCTGGCGCTGCAGTCCGGAACCGCGGGACTGCTACGGTCGCAGGTTCGAATCCTGCCTCGGGCATGGGTGTGTGTGATGTCCTTAGGTTAGTTAGGTTTAAGTAGTTCTAAGTTCTAGGGGACTTATGACCTAAGATGTTGAGTCCCATAGTGCTCAGAGCCATTTGAACCATTTGAAGAGTGTTTGCCAACTAAAACTAAATCAATAAAGAAAAAGCAAGGAAATCTGCCATGGATAACCGATGGTCTATTAGTATCCCGTAAAAAGTTGAAACTTCTTCATGCAATTTAGAAAGCTACAGATAGTCCTATTCATTTTGTTGAATATTATGGAGCCTATAAAAAGATTTACAATAAAACTTCAGTAGCTGCAAAAAAACTGTATAAAGGAAATGTTATTACACAAGCTCCCAACAGTCAGAAGAACTTGGAAGATAATAAACAGAGAAACAGGAAAGTCATCAGGAAATAACAATAAAAGCTTAAGCCTAAAAATCAATAATGTTGTAACTGAAGATCCAATAATCATTAGCAACACTTTCAACCAATATTTTACCAGCATCTGCCAACAACTTACACAGGGTAACAATAGTGATTCTCTGCAAGCCCAAAAACTAGCTGAGAATAAATAAAAGTCACCCAGTAACTCATGCTACCTGTATCCAGCAACTGAACAAGAGATAAGAAAAATAATAAACTAAAAAATAAAGCATCCACAGACATAAATGGCCTGTCAAATAAAATTTTGAAGCTAACTACTAGGGAAATTGCTAAGCCCCTGTGTAACTGAGTCAACTCATGTCGTGAAGATGGTCAGAGTACTACGGTGATCACATGTGCCTAGATAATTACAGACCAGTTAGCTTCCTTCCCATTTTGTCCAAGATCCTAGAAAGAATAATATTTGTTAGGTTAATGGCATTTTTTGATAAAAACTGTATAATAAATGGTAGACAGTTTGGGTTCCAGAAGGAAAAATCTACAGTGTCAGCTGCATTTGAACTTATTAATATAATCACTGCAGGTCTAGATCAAGGCCAAATCCTGCTTGGTGTTTTTTGTGACTCACCTAAAGCTTTTGATCTCATCAATCACCACATATTAATAATAAAGCTACACCACTATGGGATTAGAGAAACTGTTCTCGATACCGTACGTCAATTCTGCAAAACAGAAAACGAGCACTGGAAGTGTCACACAATCGAGGGAAACAGCTATCGTAACTACGAGATACAAAATATGGGGTGCCACAGGGTAGTATTCTATGACCCCTCCTTTTCCTTATATACATAAATGATTTACCTTGTAACGTAGACAGTGAATTGATACTCTTTGCAGATGACACAACAAGCATAACTGTGAGACTGAGCTTACAGGAGGCCATAAGTAAAAGTAATCAAACAGTTGAAATAGTCACCCACTGGCTTGAAGTGAATAGGTGAATTCTCAATTATGAGAAGACTAATACAATCCTATTCAAGAACAACAAAAGATAAACAAGTGAACTGACAAATTTGCAAGAGCTACATGTAAGAGTAGTTGAAAGCGCTAAATTTTTAGGGATCACCCTTTATCATCACACATCACTAAGGCAAAATCAAAGGATAAGTTTAAACAGTCAATCAAACAACTGCTATTTGAAACCCCTTTATATTCAATCAGAGAATTTCTTTCAAATGAAAATAACTTAAGCAAACAGGCATAGTACACTAAAAAATCAAAAGAGAAAAAAAGTAAAATGTGTTAACTTCTTAACAGTATTGTTTTAGCTAAATATATTGTTTTCTACAGTATTATTGCTGTTAATTTTTTTTATAAATGTAAACAAAACAGGATCTAGAATATGTATGCGTTATATGACTGTATTATAGTGTATATATAAAATGATGGACCCACAGTATAGAATTATTGCAATTTAATGTTCTGTAATTAGGTACATAGATTATGCATGCCTCATAAAATCCGTTCACTTTACAGTATATAAAATTTTGTAACTATGGTGTTACTTTCCAGAAGTGTTGTGGCCAAAATTTATTAATTATCTTAGCAAAACTACAGTTACAATCAGTAAAAGTAATGATTTTATTGTAAAACTGACAAAGCAAATATGTACTTGGACTTACTCCATAGATGTACATTATAAGCTGGTAGATAAATAAATAAATCTAATCTCAAATGCATTTTTTGTGAATAGAAGAAGAGAGGCAAGTTCCCAACATTTCCTGTACAAAACTGAAAGGTGCAAACTGCTACAGGCAGTAAGACTAAATTGGTTAAGCATCAAGCACTTATTCCAGTACAAATTGAACATTTTAAAGTGAAGTGCAACTTTCTTATAATTGACAAACTTATTGCTAATTGTCTTATTGGCATGGACACATTTTGAACACACAAGACACAGACTGACATAGGTAATGGTAAATGCCACTTTCGTGTGAAGGATCAGATATTTTCTATTGATTTAGTCAAAACACCTGATGAAAATAACAGAAACAAACCAGAGTCAAATGTAGTAGTACAAAGTTCCTTTCAGCTGTGTATTTCACAAACAAATTTGATACTGAACAAGAAGCAAGCACTGAGGTTAGTTACGAAATGGTAGAGCAGAAACTAAGCGAATCACATGTACTAAATGAAATCCAGTGAAAGAACTTTCTAACTCATTTTTTAAGTATGCCAATGTTTTCAGTAAGGAGCCAGTAGTAATCAAAGACTATGAATATAAATTACGAGTCTATCCACATGAGACATTTTGTGTAATGTCATATCCTATTCATGGGCAAAATAAGAAGCAGTAAGGGAAGAGATCAATCATATGATTAAACAGGGAATTATAAAACCTTTGTTTTCACCCTATTGTAGTCTTATATTACCAGTAAGCAAATCAGCTGGTTCTGTAAGATTAGTTCTTGATGCTCGAGGTATTAATAAGATTATAATACCAGTACGCATATGGCCAGACAATTTGGACAAAAAGCTTCTAAAGTTTTACAGTACAAAACATTTCAGTGTACTCGAACTCAATGTGTCCTACTGGCAAATAAAACTCTATAAAGAAAGCCAAAAATGTACAGTATTTGTTTGTGGAGGCAGAAGTTACAAATTCTGTGTTCTACCTTTTGGACTGAACATTAACACAGGAGTGTTTATATCTGCATTGGACAAGGTTTTAGGACCCAAATTGCTTAGCAAAGTCACTGTCTATGGAGACGACCTGCTAATAGCCATACCCACTTGGTTAGAACATATCAGGCTCATTGAACAGGTGCTTCAATGATTTGCAGATTATGGAGTAACAGCCAATTTAAAAAAGTCTAGTTTTTGTAAGGAGCAAGTCAAACTTTTAGGACATATTGTGTCAGAACAAGGTATATTACCTGATACAAAAAAACTTGATACCATACACAATTGTCCAGCTCCCAGGAATAAAAAACAACAAAAATTTTTTTTAGAAGTAGCTTCATTTTTTCATAAATTCGTACTGCAACAACGGATGAACAGTGATGCATTGCTCATCTAGTTATGAAAAAATAGACTCTGGTTATGGGATGGTAAGTGTCAAGAGGACTTTAATAATATTAAGCAGGCATTGGTAAATGCAAACATTCTTAGCCACCCAGACATGTCCAAGGATTTTTGTCTATGCACAAGTGCCTCATCTCAGAGTCTGGGGGCATGCTTATTCCAGATACGAGAGGAAGAAGGTAAGGAAGTACCCAAGGTCATCAGTTTTGCTAGTCTCATGTTATCAGAAGCGGAAACGTCTTACTCTGTGTCAGAATAGGGAAGTTTAGAGATAATATGGGCATTTAAAAAGTTTGAATATTTTTTGTGGAGCAAGAATACCAAAGTTTACTGTGACCACCAGTCATTGTCATTTATTTTAACATGGAAACTATAGCTCTGTAGATTAGTTAGATGGTGTCTATATATACAAGAATTCAATTTTGATATCATTTATAGTAAAGGAAGTCAGAATGTTGTTGCAGATGCCTTGTCAAGGCTAGCACTTTGTTTGAGGAATTTAGTGAATTAACAGAGCAAGATGCAGAAATCAAAACATTATTAATACAAAATACAACACAACAGTCTGCTTATCGTAAGGCCTGTACAGGACCTGCAACATGCGGTTGTGCATTATCCTGCTGAAATGTAGAGTTTCGCAGAGATCGAATGAAAGGTAGAGCCACGGGTCGTAACACATCTGAAATGTAATGTCCACTGTTCAAAGTGCCGTCACTGCAAAAAAGAGGTGACCGAGACGTGTAAACCTATGGCACCCCATACCATCACGCCGGGTGATATGCCAGTATGGCGATGACGAATACACGCTTCCGATGTGCGTACACCACGATGTCGCCAAACACGGATGCGACCATCATGATGCTGTAAACAGAACCTGTATTCACCCGAAAAAATGACGTTTTACCATTCGTGCACTCAGGTTCATCATTGAGTACACCATCGCAGGCGCTCCTGTCTGTGAAGCAGCGTCGAGGGTAACCGCAGCCACGGACTCCGAGCTCATGGTCCATGCTGCTGCAAACGTCGTCGAACTGTTCGTGCAGATGGTTGTTGTCTTGCAAACACCCCCATCTGTTGAATCAGGGATCGAGACGTGGCTGCACGATCCGTTACAGCCATGCGGATAAGATGCCTGTCATCTCGACTGCCAGTGATACGAGGCCGTCGGGATCCAGCACGGCGTTCTGTATTACCCTCCTGAAACCACCGATTCCATATTCTGCTAACAGTCATTGCATTTCGAACAACGCGAGCAGCAATGTTGCAATACGATAAACCGCAATCGCGATAGGCTACATTCTGACCTTTATCAAAGTCGGAAACGTGATGGTACGCATTTTTCCTCCTTACACGAGGCATCACAATAACGTTTCACCAGGCAAGGCCGATCAACTGCTGTTGAGAAATCGGTTGGAAACTTTCCTCATGTCAGCACGTTGTAGGTGTCGCCGCCGGCGCCAACCTTGTGTAAATGCTTTGAAAAGCTAATCATATGCGTATCACAGCATCTTCTTCCTGTCGGTTAAATTTCGTGTCTGTAGCATGTCATCTTCGTGGTGTAGCAATTTTAATGGCCAGTAGTGTATTTTCTTTAGGGTTTCAAGGAAATCCTTACCAACACAATGTGAAGATTCCAAGAAGATAGATTTTGTCTTCAGTTATTTAGAAGCAGAGGCAGTTGAGTCACGAGCTGGAACATCTGATAGCTTGGCAATACTGAATATTACTTCATGTGTATGTATTATTGATTTGTATCAGCATTGAAGACTACTTGTTTCTATCAAGAACATTACTCTAATTGTATATTATTCAGGAAGTAAATATTCCTGAATTTCAGTCAATAACAACTGCCAAGATGAGAAACATAGAAGTAGATATCCTCAGTGTAACAAAGCAGCTTAAATCACTTAATAAAGACAAGGCCTGTGGTTCAGATTGTATACCAGTCAGGTTTCTCTCAGAGTATTCTGATAAAATAGATTCATATTTAGCAATTATATACAACACTCACTCACAGAAAGATATGTACCTAGAGACTGGAAAATTGCTCAAGTCACACCAATACCCAAAAAGGGAAGTAGGAGTAATCCACTGAATTACAGGCCTATATCACTAACGTCGATTTGCAATAGGGTTTTAGAACATACACTGTATTTGAACATTATGAAGTACCTTCCAAAAAATGATTTATTGACATGTAGTCAGCACGGATTAAGAAAATAACGTTCTTGTGAAACACAACTAGCACTTTATATTCAAGAAGTAATAAGAGCTATCGACAGGGGATATCAAATTAATTCCATATTTTTAGATTTCCAAAAGGCTTTAGACACAGTTCCTCACAAGCATCTTCTAATCAAACTGCATGCCTATGGAGTATCTCCTCAGTTGTGTGACTGGATTCGTGGTTTCCTGTCAGAAAGATCACAGTTCATAGTAATAGACGGAAGTCATCAAGTAAAACAGAAGTAATATCCGGCATTCCCCAAGGAAGTGTTATAGGCCCTCTATTGTTCCTGATCTATATTGACAACATTGGAGACAATCTGAGTAGCCGTCTTAGATTGTTTGCAGATGATGCTGTCATTTACTGTCTTGTAAAGTCATCAGATGATCAAAATGACTTGCAAAATGATTTAGATAAGATATCTGTATGGTGCAAAAAGTGGCAATTGACCCTGAATAAAGAAAAGTGCGAAGTTATTCACATGAGTACTAAAAGAAATCAGCTAAATTTCGATTATGCGATAAGTCACACAAATCTGAGGGCTGTAAATTCAACTGAATACTTAGGGATTACAATTACAAATAACCTAAATTGGCATGATCACATAGATAATATTGTGGGTAGAGCAAACCAAAGACTGCAATTCATTGGCAGAACACTTAGAAGGTGCCAGAGGTCTACCAAAGAGACTGCTTACACTACCCTTGTCTGCCCTATTCTGGAGTACTGCTGTGTGGTGTGGGATCCGCATCAGGTGGGACTGACAGATGACATCAAAAAAGTACAAAGAAGGCCAGCTTGTTTCGTATTATCACAAAATAGGGGAGATAATGTCACAGACATAATATGTGAATTGGAGTGGCAATCAGTAAAACAAAAGCATTTTTCACTGAGACAGGATCTTCTCATGAAATTTCAATCACCAGTTTTCTCCTTCAATTATGAAAACATTCTGTTGGCACCAACTTACATAGGGAGAAATGATCATCACAAGAAAATAAGAGAAATCAGGGCTCACACGGAAAAATTTAGGTGCTCGTTTTTCTCGCATGCCGTTCGAGAGTGGAACAGTGCTTCATTGAAACCTCTGCCAGGCACTTTATTGTGAATAGCAAAGTAATCACCTATATGTAGATGTAGATGTAGACCACAGAAGATCCTTCAGCTATATGAAGTTCTGTATATCTCAGTTTTTAAGTGCCCATAGTGTAAATGTATTAATGTGTCATCTTTTCAAGATACTGACGATTTTTATTAACCGCTTTTCCTACCAACATGTCAATTTCCTAAGATAATACTGGGTTAATTAAAGACTACATCTGTAAAATAAAAGTGAAGAGCAAAAACTGTTCTACTTCACACTTATGGGAAGTTATTACCCAGCTTAAAAAAAAAGTGAGTCCTTTGGTTAAATGCACCTAAGATGTGGGTACTGACAATTTCCATTTGACGAGGAATTCCAACACTATGAAGCTTCACTGTGAGTATATATTAGAAAATACTTATATGACTCATTAACTGCATTCATTTACAAACCTTTGAGTATCTGATCCATTCCTGCAGTTACCACATAATCTCCATCTGTAGAAAGTGCTGTAATGCTTCCTTCATGTCCAGCATATATTGTTAATAGAGATTGTTCGTTAACATCCCAACACCTGTAGAAATGTATGATTGAGTAATTCCATAGACATTGTAAATGAAAATTAATTGCAATACAAAGATCTTAAGAAAATATTAGCAATAGCACACACAAAATGAGTCCACAGCGTGAAAAAAAGTGAAAGAGCAGTGATACTGAGGAAATGGCTTGCTGAAGAAAATAATATGCATTGTAAAACATTAAAAATACATATTGTGATGACAGTGTTGCACAATATATCATTTTATAGCAGTTAAAAGTATTTATCAAGTGGAATATGTAAGTTTTATAAGCTACTTTTACTTATCACCCATAGGTATCAGTCTTCTCATTTTAACCTGTTTCCACCAGTTTTTTCTTGTTTCTTTTTTTTCCCTTTTGCTTTAGCACAAATTTTTTTAAATGTGCTTGTCAGTTATTATTGGCTTGTAACCAGTTACTTACTTATAATTCTGATGTTTTTTTATATAAGACGCAGCCAAATGAAAACAAGACAAATGGAAAAAATAGTAAATTAACTGTTCATTATTTCAAAAATAATCAGCATTACTGTTAATATAACAATATAGCAGAGATGCTTAGTCACAGATAGGCACAGTAAAAAGACTCCCACACATATAGCTTTCTGCTAGTAATGCCTTTGTCAGAATCAGACAACAAACACACACATACCCACTCATGCAAACACATACAGTCATGTGGGTGTGAGTTACATTTGCATCAGTGTGTGTGTGTGTGTGGTCTAATTTAGATGAAGGCCTTACTCACTAAAAGCTATATGTGTGGTGTGACAGTCTTTCAATCTTTTTGTTATGCCTATCTGGGACTCAACATTTCTGCTATATGGTGAGTAGCAACTTTTCTTTTCACAATATTGTTACGTTACATATTGGATTTTCCATTGTTTGATTACTGCTTGTATATTTTATTCTACAGTGAGACAACATGGCTGTCCGTTCATAGAAATATGTCTGCAGTTGCCTACTCTTTCACTACTGTTGCCTCTGTTCAATGATCATGAAGATAATAAAATGAAGATTATAAGTTTCAAAATTTCTGCAGCATAAACTAACACAAAAATGTATCATACTTTAAGGACGATAATGGAATTGTAGATAGGCTGCTGTTAAGTCAATTCTAGTAGCAATTAACAGCCAATAATTATATTCATCTGGATTTCTCATAGGAATCATTGTCTTGGCTCATTCTTCAGTAAAATTAGGAGTACGATTCCTTCAGAGGTGCTGGTCTTGTCAAGTTTACAAAAAGAAGGGAAAAAAAGTTAACTTGTCAATGTTGGAACATTATAGTATATTCTTGAATACAAATTGGACAGCAATGTGATGCTCTTCATTCACATGATAAATGACACTGGTTAAAAATGATGACTTTCAAATAAACATTGTTTTTGAGACTGACTGGTTCTATATTCTCTGCTCTCATTGATGCATTACAAATGTTAATTATTGATACAGTCCTTTATTATAAGAGGCTTTTCACAATATTAAACTTCACATTATTTAACCTGGAAGCAAGTCATAGACTTGGTTTCCTAAATGTGTTGTCCTGCAACACATCACAGACACTCTCTTGAAAAGCAACACATCACAGACTCAATCTTGAAAAAGTTGTAATACAGTAAACAAAGATAACATACCTCTTTGATGCAAAGATTTCATGAAGTAACAGTACTGCAAGCTTCAGTTGACAATTGTAAAGAAAGCAATAATCAGTACACAAACATATATGATAGAAAAAACAATTATATATCCTTAAGCATAATCTTTGGTAATGAAATTTCATGATTTGGGTGATGTTAAATATATAATTATCTTCTGGTTACTATCAAAAGAAATACATCTAATTTCATAGGATAATTAATATATTCAAAAATGTCATGAAATGTAAGAAATGGATCTTCAAATATAAAGAAAAAAAACATAAAAAGATAAATGAAATTCTAAATACTAGTCAACAAACAACACAACGGTCTTAAAAATGCCTATAATGAAAATAAGATATACAATTTTTAAAGAAACAACAACAAAATATGAATGGTATTGGACAATTAACTAAACAGAGGTGTATTGTCAACTACTACTGATCTGGTAACATTACGGTACACTTTCGTTTTACTACAGAACCACAATTGAACCCAGGCACGCATCCCTTTAACTGTTGTAAATTGACAGCCGTGAATGTCTTTCTCCAAAAATATAAAATTAAATGGAGAGAGACAGGGACAGTTTGGATAATGTGTAATAATTTACCAGCAAAACTTCTGGTGTAATGGTTTCCCAGAATAACTTCTGCAGTGTAGTCAAACAACCTTGGTAACATGTGGGGAGCCATTATCCTGGAGCAGAATGGTGCCATCCATAAATATTTGTGAGTGTTTGAACTTAATGGAGTGTTTCAGTTTGTACAAAGTGTCCCCATACCATTGTACATTAACTGTGGCACTATGCTCAAGAAAGTCAATGAGGTGCAAGTCCTTGCAGAAAAAGAAAGAGTTTATCATAACTTATGCAGAGCTGGCATACATGACTTTAAATTTTTTGATGGGTGTGAAGCCAGGTGGCTCCATTGTTGGCACTGACACTTACTCTCCCACCCAAAATGATCACACTGTGTTTTATCTCTCATAACAGAATGGAACAGGAGACAATATAATTAATCATGATACCATTTCAGGTGCTTCAGTGATGCTGACATTCTGTTCAGCTTCTGCTTCTCCGTCAGGCTGTGAGGGACCCACTGCACACAGATTTTCCTGAGCTTCAGGTGCTCTGACATGATGACACCAGTGGTAACATGACTGATGGCCAACATGAACTGAATATCTTCCAAAATCCACCATCAGTCATTGAGGATGGTGGTATCCACCATAGTAATGACAGAAGGAGTAATGACACTATGAATCTGTCCCAGCTGACTGCTGCTCTTTCTGTGACCCCTGACTTTTTCAAAATTGTTTATTCCACAGAAACACATACACACACAAAATACTGTCTTCACTATATACAACAGACATTTGGGCATGAATTTCACTTCCCAACACTCATTACACACTCAAAAACCAATCTGCACTTCTCTGTTCCTCTTTCCTGGCCTCCACAGAGAAGTCAGACACACAAAGCACTTGCTGACCTCTCCTTATACCTCTCTGACTATCCCTACTGTGAGACTGGTCCTATGCAGCCTCCTACCACCACATATACTAGTCCTGTAACTGGCAAAACATATACTATTAAAAGGAGAGACTCCTGTGAAATGACACATCATGTACCAACTGTTATTTAAACACCATTCAGCCTTCTGCATTGGTATCACTATTAGAAAGTTATCAGTTATGGAAAATGTGCATAGGCAGAATGTGTACACTGGCAACATACAATATCTTGTTGCAGAAACATTACAGTTGTAAACTCAGTGCCTGTTTCACCACACATGCCATCTGTATGCACCCACCGGACACCATTTTCTTAGAACTCCACAGGTGGGAACTGGTGTTACAACATGTCCTTTGCTCTCCTCACCTGGCTTAAATTTACCTTAATTTTTGGTTCAGCATTTACTTTTAGTAAATATTCCTTTTCTTTCCTCTCTTTGAGTTTTTTTATATCTTTTATTTTCTGACCTGTCTGTTTTTCCCTTCCCTCCGCCTCACCTGTCAACCATCCATAATACTTTCAGTTTTCCACTCTTATTAACTCTTGCACAACATTTTGTCAGTAATCTCTGTCTTGTGTATGACACTATCTTCCACCTTTATGCATTCAGGTTTTCAAATCTTGTCCAGTGCAGTTTCCAACAATAAGTCTTTTCTTCTCATCCCATACAGTAAGTCTCCCCTAACCTGGCATTCTGGGTGACTTCTCTGTAACTCTCCCCTTTCTGTAAGCATCACCAGCCCTTTTCCTTTACCGAGCGGGGTGGCGCAGTGGTTAGACACTGGACTCGCATTCGGGAGGACGACGGTTCAATCCCGCGTCCGGCCATCCTGATTTAGGTTTTCCGTGATTTTCCTAAATCACTCCAGGCAAATGCCGGGATGGTTCCTTTGAAAGGGCACGGCCGACTTCCTTCTCAATCCTTCCCTAATCCGGTGAGACCGATGACCACGCTGTCTGGTCTCCTTCCCCAAACCAACCAACCAACCAACCTTTTCCTTTATCCTTTTTTGCTTTCCCTTCATCACTTCTGCCAGAAGAAGGAGTCATTGGCTTTGAAAGCTTGCACTTTTCTATAACTTTTATATGTGTTTCCTCCTGCCTCCTGCTTGGTAAGCAGATTTTTTTATCTATCCAGTTACATTATATTTTTTAAAAATTGATCATTTTCTTCAAAATAAGTAAGAAGATTTACAAGTTTGGTAAGTCTGATTAAGAGCTGTGACAGAGCATGGTATTTTTGCAGTATTACACAACTCCCAATAATTTTACATTTCATATGTCATCTTTCCTTATATTTTTTCTTATTTAGGAAGCCTACTATGTACCATGAAATATGTTGTAATCATCTAACTCTGGTCGTCTGTATATCCTGTTCCCTCGCAACATGTCCAAAAAAGAAAGAAAATTCAGTGGGTTTGCACTCTTATGGAAACTCCCACACAGACAGCGCAGCCCAATTCACTTCAAGCAGGGTTGAGTCATGGCTTTTCTGGAGCACCAGCTGGCAGTCTTGCCAGTGACGTCAGAGGGTCTTGCAGTAGCATGCAAAATCCCTGACCAGAAATAGTTCCAAATGCCCTGTCAGGTAGCATTACTCTACAGAAGACATATCTCCCAGCTTTCTCTCTTGTTACAATACTAATTTGTTATTCAAGCCACTAGGTAATGCCATTCTCACACCCACAATATTACCAATACTTAATAGTTCTACAGAAATCATAATAATTTTGTTTTATTTACTAATTTGTTTTGAGGGTAGAAATTCAAAAGCAATGTTCCCTCATCAGCATAATTGCATTTTATGATTTTTCTCATTTGTAAATAGAGCACTTTGTATGAAAGCCTGGCAGAAAATCCAAAGAGATTCAGACCGTATATAAAGTATGCCTTCTCTGTGTGATAGCAAAGGAGATACTATCAACAACAGTGCCGCTAAATCATAGATGCTAATTACAGCCTTCTGAGATCCCTTCACCAAAGATGAAGAAGTAAATATTCCAAAATTTGAATTGAAAATGGCTGCCAACACTACTAATTTAGAAGTAGAAACCCTCAAAGTAGTGAAGCAACTTAAATCAATTAATAAAAGGTAGTCTTCCAGTCCCTTCTGGGTATGCTGATGCAGTAGCTTAATACTTCAGAATCAAATATGACCCCTCACTCAACAGAGTAGGAGTAATCCACTAAAGTACAGGCTCATATATTTAACCTCAATATGCAGCATGATTTTGGAACAAATGTTGTGGTCAAACATTACGAATTAACTTGAAGAGCATGGTCTACTGACACAGTCAACACAGATTTAGAAAACATCATTCTTGTGGAACACAACTAGCTCTTTTCACACACATAGTGTTGAATGGTACTGACAAGGGATTTCAAATTGATTCCATATTTCTAGATTTCCAGGAAGCTTTGACACTGTAACACACAAGTGGTTTGCAGTGAAATTGTATGCTTATGGAATATCACCTCAGTTATGTGACTGGATTTGTGATTTCCCATAACCATTATAAATAAGGGAAATTAGAGCTCACGTGGAAAGATATAGATGTTTGTTTTTTCCCTGCACTGTTCTAGAGTGGAATAATAGAGAATCACTGTGAAGGTAGTCCAAAGAACCCTCTGCCAGAGTATACATGTAGATGTATATGCAGATGTAGCTTAAAGTGAATGCTAACATTGTGAGGCTTGGGAAAGTGAGTAGAATATTGTGACTGTTTATGTTTGTTAGACATATGAATATTATTTCTAAGAACCTTATGTACAAATGTTGTGGTATTTCAGGGGGACTGAGAGTATCGGTTCTCAATACTATGATTTTGCATGTGTTGCTGTATCTGGCAAGTCCTGCACAGTGAGAACTAGCTCATCTTGTAATTTCTAGATTGACTGAAAATGAACAGTGTAAATAATTTACAAAATACAGACTTTTCCCACCATTCTGATGAGGAGAAGCTTGCCGTAAAGAGACTAGGATGACAGTTACCAGTTTTAAATACTGTGCAAAATATTAATACTTTGGATTAAGAGAGAACATTTAAAATGTATATTTATAAAAACAGTAATTGGTTATGTGAGGGTGAAGTTAAAAGTGTAATATTCCCCTTCTCATGCCTGTTGTTTGGTGGGGAACTCTTGTTTTGAATAAAAGTGAGAATTATAGACATAAATCTGAGTACCACAGTGAAGAAGCATAATTTTCCAGCTATTTACATACAAAATAGTTTATGAATGGACCTTTTTGGAACTTTCAATGCAGGTCAAGAACTGCACAGTGCATATAGATGAAAACTGCAGAGTATAACAAAGAAGTTAGGCATAATAGGTGTACTATATACATAAAAAAGCAGATTGGAAGTGTGGAGGTATGTGTGTCCAGTATCTGTTCTCATATCCCTGGGTCAATTTCAACTAAAGTTGGTATACAAAAATGAAAACTTCATGAGGATCAGCACTGTGCAGTTTGTAACCTCTTAGCTCCAACAGGGGTGGAGATATGAGCAAACACATATTTTTAGCACCTACACAATGAGCTGCAGTGCACAACAGGTGTGCCAAATGGGGATAGTATCTGCCTGCCGCATATACCTACTTTATGTGCAGATGTGCACAGCTAAAGAGAGAAAGAGGGGAGGAGATGGATAGTGTTGAGGGTGAGTAGGATGAGGTGGACAGACAAAGAGAGAAGGAGGAGATGGTCTGACAGAGAGGAGGAGGAGGAGGAGGGAGAGGAGATGGACATAGAGAGGGGAAGAAGGAGCTAGACAGTGGGCAGGGTGAGGAGGGGACAGACGGAGAGAGGAGAAGGAGGTGATGGACAGAGTGAGGGGGGAGGAGTAGATGAAGGCACAGAGAGAGTGGGGAGAAGGATACAAACACAGAGAATTGGGAGGAGAAGACGGACAAAGAGGGGGAGGAGGAAGATATGCAGGAGGGAGGTGGAAGGTGTAGAGGAGAAGTGGGCAGATGGATGATGGATACGTGGGAGGAGGTGATGGACAGAGAGAGGGGAAGGAGGATCTGAACAGAGGGAAGGGAGAGACAGATATGATCGGAAATATGGGGTGGAGATGGACAAAGAAAGGGAGATTAGGAGATTAAGAGACAGCAAAAGTGGGGACAAGGAAGTGGAGAGATAGAGGTTTGAGGATGAGGTGGACAGAGAGATGGAGGGAGGATGAGATGGACAGAGGGATGGGGACAGGAAGAGGTGGACACAGAGAAGAGGGACAAGGTGATGTGTGTAATATATAAGTCAAATATGTATGCCAGTGAACCCACGGGACAAAGGCGAGTGTATATGTGCATATATAAAGCACGCTGTAAATATGTATGCAAGTATGTATGTATATATGTCTGAGATCTTGTTCCATACCCCTGGATTGATATCAAGCAAATTTGGCACACAAACAGAAAACTTCACAAGTATCGGCAGTGTGAAGTTAATAACCTCCTCATTCCAATAGGGGTGAAGATATGGGCAAACGTTTTTTTCTTTCTGCCCACAGCATACAGACTGCTTTGTATAACAGGTGTCTTTCACGGGAAGAGTATCATCATGCCTTACGGACCTACTCTACTCGCTTTACAGGGCAGTCTACATGTCAGGAAGGAAGATAAGTATCAAGTCCTCGATACATAGGCTGCCTTACACAGCAGGCACATCGTACGAGTAATATCGGCCTGCTTCACTGACCTGTTGTGAAGTGGCTACACATGTAGATGGGAATAGCTGGGGAAGTTTGAGACAGATAGTGGAAGAGGTGGGCAGAAATAGGGCAGCAGGAGGGGTTGGATAGGGAAAAGGAGGGGGAGGATTTAGACAGGGAAAGGGGTGCAAGAGGGGATGGACAGGAAAAGGGATGCTGAAGGCAGTGGATAGGGAGAGGTGGGCAGAAGGAGATGAATAGGGAGAGGAGGAGGTGGGCAGGAAGAGAGGGGGAAGAGGTGATAGACATGGGGAGGGGCAGGTGGAGATGGGAAGAGAAGTGGATGCAGGAGGAGATTGACACAGGGAGAGGGAAGAGAAGATGGAGATTGACACAGAGAGAGGGAAGAGAAGATGGACAGAGAGAGAGGAGGAGGAGGAGGAGGAGGAGGAGGAGGAAGAGGAGATGGATAAAAGGAGAAGGCCAGGAGGAATTGATAAGAGAGAGAGGTGGTAGGAGGAGATGTACAAAGAGACTGTGGAGGAGGAGGGGATGGACATATAGAGGATGGGGGGAGGGGAGGAGATTGACAGAGAGAGAGGTGGATGAGGACATGAAAAGACAGAAGGAAGGAGCTAGGAGCTAATGGACAGAGAGAGAGATGGGGAGGATTACTGGACTGAGAGAGGAGGAAGAAGAGATGGATGGAGAGAAGGAACACTTGGACAGAGGAGGAAGAAGAGATGGATGGAGAGAAGGAACACTTGGACAGTGATACACTGGAGGAGGAGATGGGCATATAGAGCAGAGGTAGGAATAGTTGGAAAGAGGGGGGAGGAGAGGAGATAGACCAATACAGGGGGGAGGGGGGAGGAGATAGACTGAAAAGTAAACCTTCTTTCCCTTGATACCAGTCTGCCAGACACCCATATATATACTGAAATTTTATGCCAGAAGTAGAAAAACTGTGAAATCGTATGGGCAGAGAGACAAGGATTTAGGAGCTGTAGAACCCACAGAGTATCAGTAAAGTGTGTATAGATGGACATATACCTGTCATGATGTTTCTATTTCATGGATACTCCACTATGTTGTTGTCAAGTACTAAAGTATTGTATATCTTCCTCTCACACTGCAGATGGGTCCAAAAGTTGTTGTGGCTGTCTTGGTCTCCCAATTCTGAGCAAGCAATTGGTCTCTGAACATCCAGCAATTGGAGATGATAAAACGTGTAACGTCTGTTGGATGCATCAGTAAAGAATCAGATCGAGAAAATTAAGAGCATGAACATTCTGTACAATGTGGAGAAAAAAATGAATACTCTTTCAACCCAAAAAATCAATTATGCTGTCCTGAAGAAATTCAAACACAAGGAAACAGAAGGAGCAATTATTCATGACCGAACATCACGACTGTGGGTCGTGCAGCTTATGATAGAAATGGATATGCAAAATACAATTGATTTTAAAGCTTCTGGTTCCTGGGTATATTGCTCCAAGCAGTGGAATAATACTGTTGATAGAGCAATAACCCACACAGTTGGCAGGAATTGGCAGGATAAGGAGGCAAATTTGTCACAGGCATGCAGTGATTTTGCTGCGAAGATTTTCAAGCTCATCATTATAAAAACTTTCCACTGACACATCTTCAGTTCTGACCAGAGCAGATTTCACAAAGAGTTACATGGTCATCGAACACTGCAAACCAGAGGAACAACAGTTGTTCACACTATTGTTGGATCAGTCTCTGCAACACAGCACTGTTTAATGATTATGCCTGCAATTTCATTGAACAGCGATTTACTGTGGCCAACATATGTCTTTGTATATGAGCAATCTGAAAAAGACCCACAGTCAAAGCCAGCAGATCCTCCTAGTATAAGACTATATGCTGGAAAAACAGTGAATATGTCAACTGCAGATCTCTGAAGGTTCTATTGTGATGCATTTCTGCCAAGTATGCCCAATGAAAGCCAGAAAATTCTGCTTTCAGTGGATTCATGGTGTTCTAACAAAGATCATGCATTGTTTGCTTCTGAAATACCTGATGATAAAGTCCTACAAAAAGAAATGGTACCTGAAGGATGTAAAAGAAACATCCAGCCTCTGGATATTCATTTTTTCAGACACCACAAATCTTTTGTTCATTACATAACAGTCACAGACATGATCAAGACACAGGAGCACATTTGGTATTTTCTGGCCCTACAGTCTTTTTTTTCCCTAAATCAGTTCAACTCCTCATGTCAAGAACTTGATTAAGTATGCTTTTAATGGGTGGATACTTGAACAACAAACCTGGAATGTAGATTGCAGCAGTGAATCACTGCTTTGGTTCATTGATAAATGATGGATGTGCAAAGCATGAGGCTACTGCTATTACAAAACGTGCATTGTGAACTGTCTTTCTGACCATCTTACTGTTTATTTCATGAAATGCACACTGATTGTCTCTTGTAATAGATTTGGTTTCAAGTCAATAACATATCACATTTTCAACATCCCTACTCAGTTCACTCCTCTATCCAACCATGATGCATCCCCACTGCTCCCTAACCACCCCGTGTTAACTTTCCAGAATTTCTTAACCTCGTACCTTGCCTCACCATCATTCCCCAAATCCCTCAATATACAAGCTAACCCTATATTGGCAGAAAGAGCTACAGTCCACCATCTAAAACTGATCCTGATCTTATAATCCTACCTGTGGACAAAGGCTCCACCACTGTTGCTTTGAACCGCAAGGATTACCTGGCGGAAGGATTCCATCAACTGTCAGATACTTCCACCTACAAACCTTGCCACAGTGACCCCATTCCAGTAATCCAGCAGGATCTCCAGTCACTACTCAAATCCCAGAACCTCTCCCCAGAGTCCATCTCTCTACTTACCCCTACCACTACCTGCACTCCTACCTTCTACATGCTTCATAAAGTCCAGAAACCCAACCACCCAGGACACTCCATTATGGCTGGTTACTGTGCCCCTACTGAGAGAATCTCTGCTCTTGTAGACCAATACCTTCAACCTATTACCTGGAACCACCCTCCTATATAAAAGGTACCAACCATTTCCTCCAGCGACTCTCCACAGTTCCTGTCCCCTTTACATGGTGCTCTGCTCATCACTATTGATGCCACCTCTCTGTATACTAACATTCCTAATGCCTGTGGCCTTACTGCTATATAACCTCCTTCCTAGTCACCATGATCAACTACTGTATATCCTCACCCACAATTACTTCTTCTTTGAAGGCAACAAACAAATCTGGGGAACAGCTTTGGGCACCCACATAGCACCATCCTATGCCAATCTATTCATGGGCCATCTAGAGGAATACTTCCTAAAAACCCAGAATCCTAAACCCCTCACCTGGTTCAGATTCACTGATGACATCTTAGTTATCTAGATTGAAGGTGAGGACACTCTACCCACATTCCTCCTGAACCTCAAAAACTTCTCCCCCATTTGCTTCACCTGGACCTACTCAACCCAACAAGCCACCTTTCTAAATGTTGACCACCACCTCAGAGATGGCTACATCATTACCTCCGTCCATATCAAACCTACTAACTACCAGCAATACCTCCACTTCGACAGCTGCCACCCATTCCAGACCAAGTAGCCCTTTCCATACAGCCTAGCCACCCTTGGTCATTGCATTTACAGTGATGAGCAGTCCCTCTCAGAATATACCAAGGGTCTCACTGAAGCCTTCACTGACCTTAATTGTGCTCCCAACCTTGTACAAAAACAAATCTCCTGTGACTTATCTTTACAGTCTCTCACCACCCCCCAAAGTCTCACAGTCTGGAAACAGAGGAGCATTTCCCTCATATCTCAGTACCATCTGGGACTGGATCAACTGAATTACATTCTCTGTCAGGGTTCAGATTACCTCTCATCATGTCCTGAAATGAGAAATATCCTGCCCACAATCCTTCCCACCCCTTCTATCAAGGTATTCCACCATCCACTGAACCTGCACAATATACTTGTCCATCCTTACACAGTCCCTGCTCCCAATCCCTTACCTCATGAGTCATAACCCTGTAATAGACCTAGATGCAAGACCTGTCCCATACATCCTCCTATCACCACCTACTCCAGTCCGGTCACTAACTTCACCTATCCCACCAAAGCCAAGGCTACCTGTGAAACCAGACATGTGGTCTACAAGCTAAGCTGCAATCACTGTGCTGCATTCTATGTAGGCATGACAACAAACAAGCTGTCTGTCCGCATGAATGGCCACTGACAAACTGTGGCCAAGAAACATGTGGAACACCATGTTGCTGAACATGCTGCCAAACATGACATCCCTCATTTCAATGGCTGCTTCACAGCCTGTGCCATATGGATCCTTCCACACCAGCTTTTCTGAATTGCACAGGTGGGAAATTTCCCTGCAATACATCCTATGTTCCCATAACCCTCCTGGCCTCAACCTTCGTTAGTCACTGTCCTTACCCATCCAGCCCCCTTCCTGTTCCCATACCAGCAGTACACAGTCGTCATTTCACCGCCACACCCAGTCTTTTAATTTCTTTTTATTTCTCTCCTTTCCATTATTTCCCCCTCACTTTCTCTGCTGCCCTCCATATAAACTGCAGCAGTTCACTGTCTGCCACCCCCACCATACTATTCCTCCCCCTCCCCGCCCCAGCCTCCTTACTCCCACCCAGTCGCCACTCCCATCATGCGGTGGTGCTGCTGCTCGCAGCATGGTTTCAGTTGTCTAAGACTGCAGACGTGTGTGGGAGGTGTGTTTATGTGAGTGTGTGTGTGCGTGTGTGTATGTGGGTCTATTGTTGACAAAGGCCTTAATGGCCAAAAGCTATAATTGTGTGAATCTTTTTGTTGTGCCTATCACAACTCACCATCTCTGCTATATGGTGAGTAGCAATTTTCCTTCTCTAATATTGCTACATATATTGCATTTTTATCATGATTTGTTTCTTCCTCTGTATTGAAATTTCCAGCTTCTTACCATGTTATTACTTCATACAAAAACACGACATGAATATTTTACAGACATTTGGTGTGGTGTTTCCAACACTTTACTGATACTTTGCTGCTCCTATTGTTCCTAAACACTTGTCCCCTGGCCCCTAAGATTTCACAGTTTTCCTATTTGTGACATAAGCTTTCAGAAAATATATGGGTTTCCGGACAAACCAGTATCAAAGAAGAAAAGGTTTACTTGTGCAAGAGGGAATGAGAGAGGAGAAGAGACGCACAGATGCGGAGATGGAAGGTGGAGGAGGAGATGGACACAGAGGGAGAGGAGGAGAAGAACTGAGAATGGTGGTAAGAGGAGAAGGACAGAGGGAGGTAAGGATAAGATGGACAAAGAAAAAGTGGTAGAGGAGATGTATGCAATATATGTCACACACACATACGTGAGCAAAGCTATGGGGAAATTTCTAGTATTTTAACAAATAGTGGTTCCTTTCAATTGGCCTTAAAGGGTCATGCTGAAACTGAATTTTCATCAAATCCTGGTGTCTTCAGAGAAATGATTAATTTTCATGCTGGATTGGATGCAGTATCAGAAAACCTCTTGGATAAGGCAACTGCAACATGCAAAACAGTTCAAAATAAACTTTTGCAAATTATGTTGTATATATTCCAAGAAGAAATTTCAAAGCAAATAAGGGAATCAGAATTTTTAGGTATTATAGCAGATGAAACCACTGATATATCAAATGTGTATTGGACAGCTGCTGTACGACATTACATATTAGAGGTAAACCAATAGAAATGTTCTAGAATTTCCTGTCCCCTTCCAAACATGATGCACATATTGTAGCTTGGTCATTCCACGTCAAATCAACAAATGAAACCATCGTTTTCAACCTTACCCTCTTGGATTTAAATAAAATTAAGTATGCCTATAGTACTCATAAATATTACCACAAATTAATTTTTTCACATTTTTTTGATAAAAAGTTAATGAGTAATGGACTTTCAAAAATTGAAAAAATGAGAAAGTTTTGACTCGTGGAACAATGTTGTTTTCTTTACAACTCGTGTTCTAATTAAGCTAGAACAATAAAATTTACTTAATTGGAAAGCTCTTTTAAAGAGCTTTTATATGATACCAAACACCATTAGTTTAATATACAGTTACATTGATTATAAAAACAACTTTGTTGATTTTATCGAATTTTGAAAAACTGTATTTTTAAAATTCTTAAAAAAATATATGTGAAAGATACACTTTACATCTACATATTCTGAAAGTTTCAACTTGGGATGAGCATGGGATCACTATCAAAAGCAATTTTATGTTTACCATGATTCTCCAAAATCACAGTCAGATAGGTGAATTTCTATTATTTTGCTACACATGAAATTATTACAGTGTTAGATTTTGTTACATGGTCCACAAACTGTACTTTTGAAATGAATAGCTGCTTATTGAACTTCAGGGCTAACTATTTATTAATAGCTGTAACACCACGAGGGGGAAAAAAGGAAGCTATCTCTCATTTTAAAGATTATATATAAAATGATTCTTTGGTGTTACTATCTGCAATCTATTCAGTATTTTATCTCTGGTTAATATTGTCAGCAATTTTTACCTATTGTTGAAAGTGACCCACACATTCTTTTGTTGTGAGGCAGCTGCAATGAAATTATGTGATTAACTCTGAAATGTGTTTTGAATCTAGCTTGAAGGAACTTTTGTACAAACCTCACAAGAGTCTGTAAGTTTGTATGCCTACAACCAGTTAATGTTTTCATACTATTAACATAATGAAATATTTTTTTACAGGAAGTGAAAGAATATAGAAGTAATCTTGTGTTGTATTCAATATAGAAAGCTGGAGCATTCAACTTCAAAAACATTTTCTTAAATTAGTTTGTTCACTTGAGAAATATAAAATGCCTAAAATTTCAGCTTTGTGCTGTAATCCATTTAATGAAAAGGGCCACAATAACCACAAGAAAGACTTACGGCCTGTTTCACAATGGATGATAGCAAGAAAACCTTTCTTAACTTTAAATCAAAAAGTGTGTGACAATTGCCGTAAAAAACTTGCACGCGTAGAAATTTGTGATACGTCTAGCACAGAAAATGATGATGATCTACTGTATCCTGTGGTGAAACAAGAAAGTGAAAAGGTTTTATGTGATAGTGACGCACAAGACATTGCAGCAAGTGAGGCCTTAGAAAGGTTGAATGCTTCTTTGCAGTCCGTTGGTGAATCGCCAATTAAGAAGAAACAACAGAGTGAAGCAAAATATCCTAAGGAAAAACTAATTAAACTAACGTCAGCAATTCCAACAAAGGTATTATTGCTTCCTTCCGAAAAAGAAGAAGAGGTACATGATCATGCAGAATCTGAGATGATCAGTCAGCCGAAAGATAAATTTCGTACATGTACATCTTGTAGTAAACACATGGAAATTCTTACCATTTTACCTAAAAGCCGGAGTGTTAAGAAGCTTCAAGATGAATTTAAAGTAACAAATTACATGGCTCGAAGAGTAAAAGATTTGGTGAAGGCCAATGGAATTTTGTCTTCACCAAACCCAAAACCTGACAAGACTTGATCAAACAACTGCTGACTTTGCTAGAAACTTTTATTGTTCTGATGAGATAAGCAGGGCAATGCCGAGGAAAATAGATTTTGTGCTTGTGAGATATAACGGAGAAAAACTGCAAGTACAAAAACGGCTAGTTTTAAGTAATTTGAAAGAAATTTACGCGAACTTTAAAGACAACCATCAAGAGCTCCACATTGGATTTTCGAAGTTTGCAGACCTACGTCCAAAAAATTGTGTTTTAGCTGGAAGTAGTGGTACACAGTGTCTGTGTGTGTACTACCCATCAAAACTTCAAACTGATGTTGACCGGATGTAACATTCCTCAGCTGAAAAAGGATGAAGATAATACAATAAAAACTTTAAAAAAATTCATTGCAAGAGTTGTATGTAATCCGTCATTACCTGCTTGTCAATTTGGTGTATGTAAATTCTGCCCTGGCCCAGAAACATTTAAGACATATTTACAAGATTTGTTGAATACTAATGATATTGATAATATAACATACCAGCAATGGGTTTCCGTTGATCACACACCTCTAGAAACAATCAAAAATCATCTGACAACTTTATCGACTGTTTTTTTTTTTTTTTTTTTTTTTTTTTTATTATTAAAATTGCTTACACGACATTCATTTGTTGCTAGTCAACAATCAACCTTCCAAAAGAGACTCAGAAATGAACTTAAAGAAGGTGAGGTCTTAATAAGAAAAGTGTGTTCAAATACTGATGATAGTAAAATTGAACTGGTGACAGTTTCTGACAGTGATACAAAACTGTTCAAAGACATAAAAGGATATGTTGCCTGTGTTTATAATGGACACTGGTGGTTAACCTGTGTACTTGAAAAAAATCAGGAGAAGGATGAAAGCACAGTTAGTTTCTTACATCCACATGGACCATCACCATCTTTTACATTTCCGAGTCATCCAGACATTCTTTCCATAAGCAGTAGGGAAGTAGTGGCAATTGTGAACCATGCAACTGCTGCAGGGCGAACTTATAAGTTATCCAGTGCAGAAATGTAGATGTGTAACGGACTGATTAGTTTGAAGTATGAAGAAGTGCACTAATAGGACGCCTATTTGTAAATAATAGTAATTACTAACTGAGTTTAGGTTTGATCTCAGGTATTCATCTTTCTGTGTCTTTTTATTTTTTTTAAGTTTTCATTTTATATTTATTAATTACAGAAGCATAAAACATATGTTCTTTTGTCCTTTATAAGTTATTTTTAATTTCCAAATTTTACAACATACTGCTGGTGAGAAGTAGGCCTAATAGCTAAAATAATTTAGTTTTTAGGAATTTTTAAATCACCACACTTAATGTAAAATTGCTTTTGATAGTGATCCCATGCTAATCCCAAGTTGAAACTTTCAGAATATGTAGATGCAAAGTGTATCTTTCATATATATTTTTTTGAGAATTTTAAAAATACAGTTTTTCAAAATTCGATAAATTCAACAATGTTGTTTTTATAAACAATGTGTAACTGTATATTAAACTAATGATGTTTGGTATCATATAAAAGCTCTTTAAAAGAACTTTCCAATTAAGTAAATTTTATTGTTCTAGCTTAATTAGAACACAAGTTGTAAAGAAAACAACATTGTTCCGCGAGTCAAAATTTGTCTTTTTTTCAATTTTTGATGGTCCATTATTCGGTAACTTTTCGTCAGAGAAATGTAAAAAAATTAATTTGTGTCATGATTTATGAGTAGTATATGCATACTTAATTTCAAAAAAATCTGAGAGGGTCAGGTTGTAGCACTTGTTGATTTGACACGGAATTGCCCAGCTGTGAGTTTGTTGGAAGAAATAGACAAGCTAAAAATAAATAAGATTTTCCAAAATTCTTTGCACAGACTATGATGGAGCATTCACTAAGGCTGGCTCCTTTAGTAAGGTACAAGTTATGGTGATAAAGTCCCATCCTAATGTCGACTAAGTACACTGCTATGCCCATCAAGCTACAGTTACAATAAGCAATGTGGAATTAATCACAACAATGTGAAAACATTTCTTCCAAGTGTGCAGGGAATAAGTGCATTCTTCTCAAACAGACCACAGTGGACCATGATCGTTAAAGAGGTGGGGAAGTTTTAGGCCGCACCTCCAAATCAAAACAAAGTTGGTCCATTGTAATATGAGACACAATTTAGGTCGAATGAATGACGATACAGCTATAGTAGTTTGGTTCGAGTCGTAAGCTTAGCAGTTAAGCTTTACCAGGTAGCCATTGCTTTGTGTCAGGCGCTCCGTCCGTATTTAAATGGGTACCCTTCTTTTTTCACGTGCTTTGTCTGGTTTGAATTGATTGTTTATTTTTCTTTGATCTGATATGTGCTGTTCTCTTTGTTATATGTGTTCACGACACTCTAAGCTAAAAATGCATTACTGTACTGTTTCATGCATTGTTTGTCACATTCTGATAATGAGTGTTTACAGCCTGTCGCCGCTCGCGGCATGGCTTGCTTTTGTGCACAGTACCGCGCTTACAATTAATAAAAAAAGAGAGGAATCGTCTCATTAGCGAAACAATGGCAAGAGACTGCAGCCTTCTTAGATAATGATCAACAAGAACCAAATAATAGACTGCGTATGATAGAAGATGTTCTGAATGAGAGCTTAGCAAAAATTTTTCTCTGTTTGAAAATCTTTGCAGACGCCTCTTTAGTACATTACATTCTGCACAGAAATTAGAGTTATCTTAGATTTAAAATCTAGTCAATTGCCGTGCTTCATTTCTGACTGTATCACTATTAGGCATAAGAATAATACGAGTTTCATGACATGATATGTATATTCTTTCGCGTTTGTTGTTTTCTCACTCTAGTTTCGTAGTTTATTAGGCAGACAGGAATTAAATGAGATAGCAGCAAACACGAAAGAATACATGGCAAAATGTTTATATTCGTATTATTCTTATGGTGAAGAGAATACTGCATGTGATTCACAATTCATGGAAGTTCCTATTAGCAACCTTCTCTTCTTACAGGTAGGAAAAAATTCAGAATGTAGAGTTGGCCATATTGACAAACATCCCAAACAGTCTTGGCAGTCGGATTTTCATAGTACATTGAAATGCTGCTACATTGGAAGATGAACAATACGAAATTTGTATTTATTTCGTTTGATAATGTATGAAAATGCAGTGGTCGAAATTCGGGGCGGGGAAAAAAGCTCGTCTTCCACCGTTTTTTAATTTTTTTAAATTTATTTACTGACGCAGAGATTTGTGCCTGCAAAGCGTGCATGTGTAGCGCTACATATATTCGACGCAGAAGTTAGTTGTGGTGGCACCTACCAATATTTTTCAGAATTTTCGTTTACTTTGCACTCGATTCTAAGCCGCAGCCGCATACACCAGATTATGTTCATCCATTCTTTCATTACAAGGGTACTCACTGACTTCAAACAAACTTTAAGTATAATTTTAAATCCTTTCTTAACTTCTTCTATCTTACATACTTAACTGTCAAATATTTAACACATTAACTCATTTGTAAAGTAATCAGATGTTGGGAGCTGTTTTATACATGTGAGTTCAATTCTTTAAATGACCAGACTTTTACTGGTGAAGTACTATTTGACAACCAAAGTCACTTCAGCTAGTTCTAAATTATCCACAAAAATCATTTGTATATTTTTCCCACTAGATCAGCTGCACTTGTGTAGTAAATTTAAATAATCTGTTCCAAACAAGTTGTTTACAAACAATATTTGATGAAAATATGTCAAACAAATGATGCAATAGTTTGCTGAACCTTGTGTACCATTTCAAAATTATCAAGTTCCTCTGAAGTTGTCAAAATGGAATATTAATTTGCTACTTCATCTATATCCATATATTATTTAGAAATACTGACTGTGACACCAGTGTCTGTAATTAGTTTTAAATTTGTATTTATTTCCAACAATGTTCATTTAATTCCTTTATAACAAAATCAGACAGTTCAGTTCTGTCAGAGTATAATTCTCCTTGTGGATTATAATCCCAATAAATTTCTATTTATCTGTCTTCCTCATACAATTTATCAATATATTCATCTATCATATTTTTTTTGTCAATTTGTTTTAGCATTTATTGTGTCTTATTTGGCAAATCTAGCAGCTCCATTGTTTAAGTTAGTATTGGTTTTTTCTGTCTCATCCTTAATCACATTTAGTTTTGAATTAATTGCCCAAACCTTGGCAATACATCTGTTAAACTGCTTTAGATGTGCCAAAAATAGTTCATGATCTGCCTTAAGTTTCTTTATATCTGTCTTAAATCATTCACTTCACTTTTTGAAAAATTCTTTGAAATTATCTTCAGTGTTTCTAATCAGTATTACAATTAAAACAACAATGATACATACACCAATCTTTCCCAATCCACTATAGCTATTAACACTTCTTTAGAAAAATTCTATTAAAACCCCAAATCAGTTTTCACTTGACACACAAGGTCACCAAACAAAAGTAACAGAACTGTTTTAAAACAACTACTGCTTACCAGGTTTTGTCATGTGGCACACAGCTTGATAATGATGAATAAGCTGCACTGCCACAGCTTGGTGACACCACGAAGTTGTAAAACATAGAGGAACTGCAATTCACACTGGTAACTTCTGTGGAATCATTGAATGCCTATAGAAAATGGTCGTCATCCATAACAGCTGCTGCCCATCAGTCTTACTATTTTAATAGCCCTTTCGATCATACATGATACTGTTAACTTTAACTGTAATTCCTCAGCAATATATTTCTTTTTAATAGTTATCTTTTAGTGAATGTACTTATATGTGAATTTCTTCTTGTCAAACAATTACATATTTGGTATTCAAGGCCTTTCCATAAGACATATTTGCTCTTCTCAAATAGTTCCATTTTCTAATTGTTCTTAGGAATGTCTTAATTTTGACTCACCTATGACAATAATTAGCTTTTCCCCTGCACTAGTGTGCCAGAATGTAGTGTTCCTGTTGGGTCTAAAAATTAGATTAGAGTTAAGTTTAATTAGCAGAGATTAATTATCATCCTGCTTTTCATTTTCTTCTCAGTTAGGTGCAGATATCTAGGACTACTGCTGTTTGCAGGATTCAGAATTCAGAAAGATAGTTCTGAGTGACAGATCTATTCATTTGTCTTAATATCGGTACAGCCACTGGTATATCTCCCTTCACTATCCCTGGGAAGACCACACTCCTTCCCATGATTCATGGAGCCCCAGTATTGGGCCAGCACAGGTACTTCTTCCTTTTGGGAAATTACTGTGATCATCGTCCCATCTCGAATATGTGGGTTGCCTCTTCCCTTGGACCTCCACATACATATAAAGCAAAAAAATCCAGAAAACAGTTGTGGTCTCTTGCACAGAATGTGATAAATAAGTACTGCCAAAATTTCAGGAAACATTCCTCACATGTAGAGGAATGAAATGTGTCATAAGGAAATAGGACCAGAAATGCTCTATTTTTATGTTAGAGTTAATTATAGGAAACACACAGAAAAAGGATGTACTAAAACTGCATGATTCCTTTTCTTGTATGTGATGTTCAAACTACCTTCTTGGTTATGCTCTGCCAGAAAGTACAGTACATTATAATTCTTAGGTTCACCTCCAGTGTTTGCTGTTGCAATTCAACAAAGGTAATGTTGACATGCAACTCATTTCAATGCACATACTAACATACTACTAACTTCATTGTTTGTGTTGCAATGTGACTGACTTCACTGATCTATCACAGAGCAGTTCATGAGGGTCCCGGTTTCTGGTGCAGTGCAATGAAAGTGTACTCAGAAACAGTGTTAGCAGATACTGATTTACTGCACTGATTAGCAGAATGTAAGGCTACGACTCAACATTTGTATCTGCAGAGATCTCCAGAACAGTGGTGCCCTGACAGAAGGATTTATGAAGCAATTGCTCATTGTCTTTGTGACGGGAGTTTTAAGCTTTCCACTCACAGATGGAGGAGGCCTAAAAGGATGAGAACACCTCAGCTGGGAAAAAAATTTCTTAGTGCAGTTGATGACAACCCTAATGTCAGGATAAGGCAGTTAGCTGCAAGAAGTAATGTTGACCATATAACTGTCCAGAGAAACTTCTGTACTCCGACCATGTATAGCATGTGCAGGTCATGTTGACAGCCGATTTTTCTGCACAGGTATACTTATCTGAATACAAAGGTGGACTGATGCATGTGCACTCACTAACAGAAGGCATCTTGTACGAACCATTTGGAAAGTGTTTCATACTGTGCTGATATCTCGCTTTCTGTGTGTTGAAGAGTTGTAGAAATTGAGCTCTAACACGGAAATACAGCATTTGCAGATGCTTGCCCATATCAAAAATTTTCTTCCTCTATGTGAGAGGAACATTTCCTGAAAGATTGGGAATACCTTTCTGTTACACCCTGTTATTCATTATTCATGTATGGACCCAACAGGACCACATGAGGGGTAATCAATCAACGTCACTTTTGGTGGTTACCTTCCTATGTGTCCAAATTTGTTTCATCCTTTCTGAATGAAGTCTCTTTCTTTCATTGGACCACAGTGCTCCAAACCATTTTACAATTTCCCTCTGACCAACTTCCCAACCAAATGTCTTTTCTCTGAATGTTTTTCTATCTGTAACGCCTGCCTGAGCTATACCAGCTACTTGTCCGCCCCCGGTAGCTGAGTGGTCAGCGTGACAGAATGTCAATCCTGAGAGCCCGGTTCGATTCCTGGCTGGGTTGGAGATTTTCTCTGCTCAGGGACTGGGTGTCACTTTGTCCTAATTATCATCATTTAATCTCCATTGATGTGCAAGTTGCCGAAGTGGCGTCAAATCGACAGCCTTGCACCGGGTGAATGGTCTACCCGACGGGAGGCCCTAGTCTCATGACATATACATTTACATTTACCAGCTACTTTAATATCCTCCTTAATTACAGTGATCCATTTAATTGGCTTAGTTTTGGCCTTACTTCTGTTTTTGTAGAATTCTAGTATTTGTTTTGTCAACCTAGTGGGTGCCATTCTTTTAAAGTGCCAATAAAATTCAAGTCTTCATTTTGTCATGTCATCACATACTTCTATTTCCTTATTGCTTATCAGCCTATCAGTTTCTCCATCAGTAATTTTGGCACCTAATATTTTCCTAAAAATCTTTCTTTCTTTCTTTTGAATTTCTTCAATATCCCCCTCTTTATTTAAAACTAAAGTTTCTGACCCATACAGATATCCAGGTTTACAGTGCTGTAATGGATAAGTTAAGTAAATTTAGAAAGAGATTTTTTATTGTAAATATTTTGTGTTAATCTGAATGCAGCTGCCACCTTCTGACAGCAAACTTTGTTTGCACATTTTTCCACACCATTTTCCAGTAAGATTACATACAAGCATTTCAATTGAGAAATCCTTTTTATTTTTCCATATTTCGTGTTCAAAACTATGGCGCTTGTTTGCTGCATGCCATATATTCTGTTTTTTGAATGATATTTGTAGTGCTTCTTTTTCCACAACTTGTTTAAGAATTTCAATTTCTTTTTGAGCTGTGGTAATATCCATAGTTAAAACTGCCAGATCGTCTGCAAAGGTGAGGCAATCTCCTCTCATATTTCTACCTAACTTGATTAACTGATCTGTGTTTTGACTCAACTTTTTCTCTCACCATTCTGTGATTACCTTTTCCAAAACACAGTTAACAGTAATGGGACAGTCCATCTCCTGTCTAACACCAGTCTTTATATCAAATGGTTCAAAAATTTCTCCCATTAATTTAGGGTTAGAGCTAGTGTTGCTTAACATAACATTAATTGGTGTTGAGTTTTATTATATAGCCCTTGTTCCTTTCAAATCTGAAAAAAGAGATTCAAAATCAACTGAGTCATAGACCTTTTCAAAATCCACATATATACATACAATATTTTACTAGAAATTCTTTGGAGCCTAAGAATTAAGAAATTGTTCTGGGCAGGATCTGCTTGGTCTACATAAACTATAGTAGCAAAAATACAAGACATACCATGTGTAAAAAGTATGAGAGAGTAGGCAGTAATGGCATATGTGAAACAAAGTTCCGTTCTTGGTGTGCAAAAGCTGATCTGTCGCCGAAAACACATGAAAAATCATCGTTAGAATCAAAATATGATGCCAATGTCTACCGGGTCAGACTAAACCCTTCTATTCAACTACAAAACAGGTACAAAGTGCTATGCAAAATAAGTGATGATAGTGCTTTAGAAAATATTTTTTGAAAATACGCAGGTACATGTTTCAGTTGTTGTTGCTCCCCTGAATAGGCCTACATGCAATCCATGTCAACATATGCCTAGGCCACAGCAAAAAATACATACTCTCATGGGAAAACTGCACATTTTAGCTGATAGCCACAGACGTGGAATAGCTTCTCTTGTTAATGAGGCATCAGTTGTGAAATCCATGAGCTATGTCAAGCTTCATTATCAGAGGTAATTAATAATGTTTACACTGCTGAAATTATCAAGTTCACTTCAAAAGACTTTGTAGCTTTGTTTGGTGGCTCTAACCATGTATATAAAAATGAAACCTCTACAGCCTGCTCAGAATTGAAATCTGACTCATTTGTCACATACAAACATTCTCTTTGTCAACATTCCACATCGCTATGATCTGCCACCCTGGTCTTGTGTGAACAAAGAGATTAGTACTGCTAATGAGAGTTTTCCAGTATATGCAGTTAGTTCAAAAATGTTTGTGTTGTTGATATTAGTGGCATTGGTTGGAGATTCCACACTTCTCATGGCCTTTATTTGAATGGCTTAGGGAAGAAAATTGTAGCACAAAAAGTACTGGATGAAATAAAAAGGCACCAGCAAACATCTGCAGCACCATCAACAACAGTAACAGTAACATCACAAAAACCAATAAAAGCACGTTCATCACAAGTAGCAACAACAACAGCAGCAACAGCAACATCAAAACCATCACCAGTAGCAGCCATAAAATTATCAAAAACACTCAAACCACCATCACTAACAGCAACAAAACTATCGGCAGAAACAACAGCAAAACCAACAGATACTATACCAACAGATCCACCATCATCAGAAATAGTGTCAATAAAAGAAACAAAGGCAGCAACCGGATGAAGAATCCTGTCAGCACCACCACCACAACCACTACCACCACCACCACCTCCGGCCGCAGAAGCAGCAGCAGCAGCAGCAGCAGCAGCAGCAGAAGCAGCAACAACAACAGTGGCAGCAGCAGCAACATAAGCAACAACAACAGTAACAGTAGTAATAGAACCAACAATAACCGAAGCAGCAGCAACTAAACCAACAACAACAGTAGCAGCAGCAACAAAACCATCAACAACAGTTGTAGCAACACAACACTGCTTAAGGAGGAGCCAAAGACAAGGTACATCTACATCATTAAATAAGAATTTTTTATGGCTTCAAACAAAGAAAAGGAAAAGATTGTGACAAACCAGCAAGAAAAATTGCAGATAATTTACAACTACTATGGAAAAAGCAACACATTACCGGGTAATGACAAATAAAAAATACTTGCAAACCAGTCAGGATAATGTGTCAGAATATTCAGTGCCTCAAAAACAAAGTGCTAGATCTAGAAGTAGCTTTAAACAATCTTGCTGATGTCTCTTGTATTTGTTTATCTGAACACTAGTGAATTAAGTCTCATAAATACGAGGTGCATTCAAGTTCTAAGGCCTCCGATTTTTTTTCTCTGGACTGGAAAGAGATAGAAACATGCGCATTGTTTTAAAATGAGGCCGCGTTCATTGTCAATACATCCCAGAGATGGCAGCACCATATGGCAGATGGAATTCTACTGCCAGCGGCGAGAATGAGAACTGTTTTAAATATTTAAAATGGCGACGTTTTCCTTACTTGAACAGCGTGCAATCATTCGTTTTCTGAATTTGCATGGTGTGAAACCAATTGAAATTCATTGACGGTTGAAGGAGACATATGGTGATGGAGTTATGGATGTGTCGAAAGTGCGTTCATGGGTGCGACAGTTTAATGAAGGCAGAACATCATGTGACAACAAACCGAAACAACCTCGGGCTCGCACAAGCCGGTCTGACGACATGATCGAGAAAGTGGAGAGAATTGTTTTGGGGGATCGCCAAATGACTGTTGAACAGATCGCCTCCAGATTTGGCATTTCTGTGGGTTCTGTGCACACAATCCTGCATGACGACCTGAAAATGTGAAAAGTGTCATCCAGGTGGGTGCCATGAATGCTGACGGACGACCACATGGCTGCCCGTATGGCATGTTGCCAAGCAATGTTGATGCGCATCGACAGCATGAATGAGACTTTCTTTTTCATCAGTTGTGACAATGGATGAGACGTGGATGCCATTTTTCAATCCGGAAACAAAGCGCCATTCAGCTCAATGTACGCACACAGATTCACCACCACCAAAAAAATTTTGGGTAACCGCCAGTGCTGAAAAAATGATGGTGTCCATGTTCTGGGACAGCGAGGTCATAATCCTTACCCATTGCATTCCAAAGGGCAATACGGTAACAGGTGCATCCTACAAAAATGTTTTGAAGAACAAATTCCTTCCTGCACTGCAACAAAAACATCCGGGAACGGCTGCGCGTATGCTGTTTCACCAAGACAATGCACCCGCACATCAAGGTAACATTACGCAACAGTTTCTTCGTGATAACAATTTTGAAGTGATTCCTCATGCTCCCTACTCACCTGACCTGGCTCCTAGTGACTTTTGGCTTTTTCCAACAATGAAAGACACTCTCTGTGGCCGCACATTCACCAGCCGTGCTGCTATTGCCTCAGCGATTTTCAAGTGGTCAAAACAGACTCCTAAAGAAGCCTTCGCCGCTGCCATGGAATCATGGCATCAGCATTGTGTAAAATGCGTACGTCTGCAGGGCGATTACGTCAAGAAGTAACGCCAGTTTCATCGATTTCGGGTGAGTAGTTAGTTAGAAAAAAAAATCGGAGGCCTTAGAACTTGAATGTACCTCGTATAAGCAACTTTAATTTAGCATCACATTATGGCCAAAATGTTTTTAAAAATGTGGGGGCTATGCATTTACACTAGAGAAGAACTGCAGTTCAAAGTGAAAACAGAATTGAACCATCTAAATACAGAAAAACATTCTGAATCATGTGCCATAGAGTTAAATACTGAGGAGAAGCGTGAAAAACTAGTTGACATAACAATACATAGATCACCATTGAGTGACAAAAACATATTCTTAAAAAAAATAGAAGCAGCATTAAACACTTTTTACAGTAATGAAGTGAAATTATTGTTATGTGGGGATTTTAATATTAACCTGTTAATTGAAAGTGACGAAAAAAGACAGCTTTTGAGTATAATAAGCAGCTTTCACATGAAACCATTCTACAGATGCCACCAGAACAAAAGAACTGTCATCTGCTCTTTTAGACAATATTTTAACAAATATGGATAATGGTATCACAGAAGCACTAAACATAAACTTAGGTCTTTCGGATCACAATACACTATTAGCATACATAAATTCCTCTGTACCCAAGGCAGTAAAATGTAAGTGGGAATACAAAAGGCACTTCTATACAGAAAAATTGAATACTTTCATCCAATTGTTAGCTAATGAACCCTGGGAAGATGTCTTTGCACAAACAACAACCGTGGAATCTTTCAATGCTTTTTCTAGTGCATTGATGTCCCTATTTGAGAAGTGTTTTCCAAAAAAGCTCACAAAAATCAGTGTCATGCCTAAGAACACAAACCAATGGATAACATCTGCTATTAGAGTATCTAGTCAAACACTAAAACATACCACTCAATTTAAAAAAAAAAAAAATGAACACTTCACAGATTTTGTTAAGACATATAAGAAAATTTACAAGAAGGTGATCAAAATAGCCAAGACAATGCACAATGACAGTGTAATTGCTGGGTCAGCAAACAAATTGGAAGCTATATGGAATGTAGTAAAAAAAGAAATAAGCCCAAGCAAAAATGTTAGAAATCTAGATGACTTTGTTTTAAAAGATGATCAAGGTGCGTTAGTCAGAAATCTTACTTTAGCAAATTACGTTCATGACCACTTCATAAATAGTCCAATCAATCTGAGTAAAAATTGTTCTAGTATTAGTAGAACATCAATCCCAGGAGAACAAAGTGTTAATTCAATATTTGTACCTCCCACGAACAAATTGAAAGTACAGGGAAACTCCCAGTAGTGACCAAATCTAACACAAGTTGGATTTGGTCACAACAGTTTTCAAGGGACAGTATAGATAATGCAACAGAAAAAGCAACAAGTATTCCTCCCAGTAACAAAAAACGATTCAATGTTATTTCATGTTAATGTACAATCCCTAAGACATAAGGTTAATCAGTTACAGTACTTGGCAGACAAAATTAACTGTAGCATACAGTGTATTAACGAGCGTTGATTGCATGACTCAGAAATAGATTTGTGTGTACCTTATGGCTACATATTAGCCACAAAATATTGTAGAACAAATATTCCACTTGGTGGACTTGTAATCTACATCAAACTTAAATCTGCAGCATTCAGTGATAGACCTACACAAACACTGCATTGAAGGTGTATCTGAAGTAGCAGCCATAGTATTGCATACCCCGAAAATTATCACTGCTTCTGTGTACCGTACACCAGCCTCTGATGAGGAAGTTATTATAGATAAACTAAATTCACTAATCAAATTATTCACTAAACACACAAATCACAAAATTTTTATTGCAGGTGACTTCAATATAGATATAAGGGGAAGTAGAAAAAATGTAAATGACATGGTTAACAGCCTAAAGGCACTAAACTGCTACTGTATAAATGAAAAACCTACAGGACTAGATGCATGCATTGACAATGTAATTAGTAATGTAAATCAGGATCAACTAAAGCATGATGTGATTAAGTTAGAGTTATCTGATCATAACAGGATATGGGTCAGAACAGGCAGTATGAACCCAGAGAGAACTAAACAGTTAGTCACTTTCAGAATACTAAAAGAGAGCAATATTGTACAATTGAAACATGAACTGAAGGTGGTAGATTGGTCAAATACACTACACAATATAAAAAGTCTTGATGAATGTTTCTCTATGTTTTTATATATCATTAAAAATGCAGTAGATAGTCACTGTCCACTTATCATAAAAAGATGCACCCCTAACAACAGGAAAAACCTCAGCACTCTAACAAGTGGTACACTCCAGAGCTCAAGCAAATGAGGACACTGCTACTTATACTAAAAAATTAATAGTGATAAAAATGAGGAAGCCACAAAACACTATGTGACCCTTGAACAAATACGAAATAATATCAGCTAAATGTAAAGTAAATGATGAATATATTGCAGGCTCAAAAAATGCCTGTCAAGCAGCTTGGAATACAATAAAAAGTGAAATCAATATGAGCAAACAGGAAGCCACAGTGCCTATAGATTGCAACATTCTTAACGAATATTTCATAAATTGTGCCAGCTCTCATTCTTCTTCTTCTTCTTTTGGTAACAGTAATTCTGATAATATTTCAGCTGCTGTAACCCTTCTTAAACAACAAGCACCAGCAACCATGAAATTCTCTTGGTCAAAAATCACCTCCGGCCACATTATCAAATCTATACAGAAAAACTCAAAAACAGAGGACTATTATGGGCTTAGTAACAGTATTGTTAAACACATAGAAACTGCAATCTTAATGCCACTAACATATCTGACAAATCGCATACATGAAGATGGAATATTCCCTGAACATCTGAAAATGACAGTTACACTCCCAATCTAAAAAAAAGATGACAGAAAAATGCCAAACAATTATAGACCTATATCAATAGTTCCCATTATATCAAAAGTAGTAGAAAACTGCATAGATATTGAAATTTACAATTATTTTGACAGTAATAAATTATTGAGTAAGAACCAGTTTGGCTTTCGATCTGAAATATCAACAACCAAAGCAGTTGAATGCCTCCTTAGTAATATATATGTAGGATATGAAAACAAGAAACTCACTTGTGCTACACTGTTAGGTTTAACAAAAGCCTTCGACTCAGTCACACGTGAAATAATGATAAAAAAACTAGAACATTATGGTATTGTAGATGAACCACTACAATTTTGTCAATCATATTTAAGCAATAGGGTACAATTAGTAAAAACAAACTATCAAAAGTCAACACCAATGAAAGTAAAGAGAAGAATTCCACAAGGCTCAGTGCTTGGCCCTTTCCTGTTCATTGTTTACATCAATTATTTCTAAAATTAAATGCCATGCGACAATGTACTGTATGCTTATGATACGACACTAATAACAGATGGACAAAATCTGCAAGATGTCATGGAATACAACAAAGTAGTAACTGAAATGAGCAGTGACCGGTGCAGAGCCAACCTTTTATCAATAAACAAATTGAAAACTGAAGAAATTCCCTTCACCCTGAAACCAGTTGAACAGAATACAAAACTGTCCAATCACTAGGTTTACATATAGATCAAAAACTTACATGGGACAGACACACAAATTATCTATGTGGCAAACTTGCTTGAACTCGCTTTCTATTACACAAGCTGACACATTATCAGTAAAAATTTGCTAATCTCCACATACTTTGCTTTTTTTCCATTCACAACTGCAATATGGGGTACTTCTTTGGGGTAACTCAGTGAGTTCAAGTACCATCTTCAAGTGGCACAAGAAAGCAGTTAGGTGCATTTCAGGACTAGCACCAAGACAAAGTTGCAAAAATCATTTTAAAGAACTAAAGATAATGACACTACCTAGCATATACATTTATAATTGTTTAATATATGGTAAAGAGAACATAAAGCACTTTAATTTAATATCTGAAGTGCATGTTCATTATACTCGAAATAATAGTAAAATAGACCTACCATACACAAGGCTGACATTACCACAAAAGAGCTATAAACACCTTAGCTTGAAATTTTACAACAAACTCTCAAAGGCTGTGAGCGAACTACCGATGAATAGCTTTAAGCAAACAATAGAAGTGTGGGGCAAATGTATGCCATATTACTCACTTGATGAGTTTCTAAACAGTGACACAAAAGAGATATGCTGCTGTTATTGTTGTTGTGGTGTCCAGTCCTGAGACTGGTTTGATGCAGCTCTCCATGCAACTCTAACCTGTGCAAGCTTCTTCATCTGCCAGTACTTACTGCAACCTACATCCTTTCATGCTTGATGCTCTGTGGGAAGTCATTTATGTAAATGAGGAATAGTATTGGGCCAAGGACACGACCCTATGGTACACCTATATTTGCATAATTTGGGTCTGATGCATACTTTACAATATAGTTTGAGCAACTTGAAATATGTTCAGTTACCTGTCTTCTATTTTTTAGAAATGAATGGAATCAATTTTTGACAATTCCCCTTATTCCCAGTTCATCTAACTTATTTAACAATATGTTGTGGTCTACTGTATCAAATGCTTTAGTTAGATCAAGAAATATACCTGTTGTGTAGTTCCCCTTATCTAATGCTTCTAGAACGTGTTTTGTGAGGTGTGCTGTTGCTGATTCTGCGCTTTTCCCTGATCGAAATCCAAACTGGTCAACAGACAGTAAGTTGTATTTATTTAAATAATTCATTAGCCTATCTTCCATAAAAGTTTCTAATATTTTTGCAAAGCATGATAGTAGATAAATTGGCCTATAATTTTCAATTTTTCCTGCATCACCTTTTTTGCAGAGAGCTAGTAATTTCGCATATTTTAAATAGTCTGGAAAGTAGCCCTGCTTGCAAGATTGATTTATAATATCAACTAAAGATGGAAGTAGGCTTTTGATACAGTCCTTAATTATAAAAATGGGGACTTCATCAAGACCAGCTGAGTTTTTCAGTTTGCTGACTGCTTTATAGACTTCTTCCTGTGTTGTAGGGAATAACACCATTGAGTGTGATACACCATTAAAGGGCTTTTTGACCTGAGGGCCTGTTAGAAATTTTTCCTGTAATTTTATTCCTATGCTACTAAAATAATCATTTACATAGTTTGCCAAATATATTGGGTCTTTTATTAGAGTCCCTTCCTCTACAATTTTCAAGTTTGACAGATTCATTTTCCTGGTACCAGTTTCCTGCTTCACAATCTTCATTTTTGTTTTCAGCAGAGAGCACCAGTTTGGAGTTATGAGCTCTCTTCGCTGCAAGCAATATTTTCCTATATGTTTTCCTATATCTTTTATAAAAGAATGAGAAAGCAGGATTAGTTTGGCTGTGTTTAATGGAGCTCAGGTACTTTAGTGTTTCAGACGATTTTTTGATTACCTTTGGTGACCCACTTGTTTTTCCTGTTGTTGATAATGGACATAATACTTTAGGAAATGTTTCTTAAAAATTTAATTTAAACAATGTCATGAAATTTTTGAATTTTTCATTTGCATCTACCTCTGAGTATACTGAGTCCCATGTTTGTCCTGCTATCTGTTTGGCAAACTCATGTCTACTTTGTTTAGAAAAAATTCGTCTGTAAATATACATTTCCTTTGTATCTTCTGGAGCCACTTTTATATTAATGATTTGACCTGAGTGATCAGATAATCCTAGCTCTGCTACCACCACCTCACAGTTTTCTTTGCCTAAATCTGTTAATACCTGATCAACAGCTGCCTTTGAGTATTTTGTTATTCTGGTTGCACTGTTAACCATTGGAACTAGATTGAAACTTTGAGCAAGACTTTGTAATGAGTCCCATGTAAAATCAGGTTCAAAAATGGTTCAAATGGCTCTGACCACTATGGACTGAACTTCTGTGGTCATCAGTCCCCTAGAACTTAGAACTACTTAAACCTAACTAACCTAAGGACTTCACACACAGCCATGCCCGAGGCAGGATTCGAACCTGCGACCATAGCAGTCTGTAGAATCAGGATTCAGTTTATCTACATTTAGGTCTCCACATATGAGAATGTGGTGCTTTGGAGTGGATATCTTGTCAAGAACATGATTAAGATTGGAGAACAAGATGTAGAAGTCTCCACTAGGAGATATGTATATACATAAGATAATCAAATTCCTATACCTGTATTGGTCTCTGATTTCAACTGCCTCCAGTTCTAAATGTTGCTCTTCACTGATTACACATAAATCGCTTCTGGTCTTATACTGATAATTTTGTTTTACATAAATACAACACCCTCCACACTTCATAGAATTCCTACAGTATGCACACGCTAAATTATAAGACTACAAGACTAATTGATTAATTTCAGGCTCATTGCACCAATGCTCAGTGAGACAAACAACTGTGCACTCTGTAGACTCCAGCTCCACTTCTAGCTGTTGGGTCTTATTTGCTAGGGAACATATATTTTGGTGAACAACTGTTAAGTAATTTTTTCCAACACTATTTGCATTCCCACTTTTTTTTCGTTTTATGTCGTTCTGTTTTGGTTCAACTGCTTCCTTATTACGATTACACTCGCGCTTTTTGTTTGCATATGGTATTCTTGGATAATCATCCCCTGCAGACCGTATTAGTTTCCCTTATTTTTTATCATTTTACATAAGTCCAGGAGCATTTTGCTGAAAGTCATTGTCCTAGTCTGTTTAGGTGCAGGCCATCCCTACCCAGACATTTGTCGTCGAGAAATTTATTTGGGTCAACAACAGTACAATAGGAATAAACTTGGGACTTATCAAAGGCATTTGATACTATCCAACATGATATCATGCTAGACAAATTAGAATATATCAGTATACGAGGAATGGTAAAAAAGTGGTTTCAGTCATATCTCCATGATAGGAAACAGATAGTAGAAATTGCAACAACAGACACTAAAAACCAACATATTGTTTACTGATTGGATATTCAGACTGTGCCAATTGGGGTACCACAGGGGAGTGTTTTAGGACCTCTCCTATTTCTTCTTTACATAAATGATATCAAGATTCCAGTAAATGGTACTCATATAACCCTGTTTGCGGATGACTCAAACATTGTAGTAACTGACATAAACCAGGTATTGCCAACATCTGCAACCAGAGTTAAAGAATATTTGCAAAATTGGTTTGAAATCAATGAATTAACCACAAATATCTCTCAAACTAATTACATCCATTACAGGAAAACAAAGTCACACTCAGATATGGATCTCAGAATGCAAAATAATGAAATTGTGAGAGTTGCTACCACAAAATTCTTAGGTGTACATATAGACAAAAATTTAGACTGGAAATCCCACATCCTGTATCTCTCCCATAAGTTAAGCTCTGCTTGCTTTGCATTACGTGTTAATAGCTTTGTATGTAGTAGGGAATGTAGCAGAACTGTTTACTTTGCTTATATACATTCTGCTATTACCTATGGCCTCACCTTCTGGGGTCATAGTAAGAAAATTCTCAAAACCATCTTCACTCTACAAAAATGAGCTGTTAGAATAATTACCATCAGTTCAAGGCTAACTACTTCAAAGCAATTATTTCAACAGCTAAATATTGTACCCCTACCATGCCTCTATATACAAAAAAGCATAATTAATGTAAAGAGGAATATTGACAATTCCCAATCCAACTCGGATCTACATATTTACAACACAAGAAAGTGCAGTGACATTCATATTAAAAGAGTTAACAAGGCTTTGGCACACAAACAAACAGACATACAAGGAAGTAGATAGTATAACAAACTATCAGTAAAGATAAAAGAAATAAAAAAATGTTCTTCATCTAAACAAGCAGCATTCAACTTTTTAATGACCAACTGCTATTATAGTGTAAACAAATACCTGGAATAGCTTCACACAAAACAATTAGATTTATGTACTCTGTGCCAATAGTAATTTTTATCTTACTGTTGCTATGATCTAAATAAATAATATGTACAAAAATGTTAGAATTATTGTGTATTATATCTAAATATCAACTGTGTATTCCATGTAAAATGTCTTTCTCTTACATTAATGTAATTAATCAAAGTTGTACATGCTATTTCAATGCGGTCTGATGTTGTGTAGTCTTCTATGCACATTTGTATTGTGTAGAGTATTGTTCAACCTTTATTATATATATTTTTTGACAAAATACATGCAATTTACATTGTCTCTGGATGAATAAACAACAACAACAACTACTACTACAGCCTGCTTGGTACTCAACAATTTTAGGTTATAACTGTTCTTCGGCTTGATCAAGTAAACATTGCAACAGAATTTCGGATGTAACTGGGAGAAGAGAGATCCATCAGCAATTATTAACAACACATCTATCCTTTTTTTTATGCAATGGCCTAATTAAGGCACCTTTCCAGTCCACAGGTATTTTCTCAGTTTGTTAGATATCGCATGTTAGTTGTACGATCTCTTCTACAGTGTTAAGGCCATCTGATTTTAGGAGTTCTGCAATTATACAACCTTCTGCAGGTGTTTTATTGTTTTTAAATCTCTTAATTTATTTAGTTATTTCAATTTTGTCGGGTTCTTGACAGTTATGATTGGTATTATTAGTTTGCTGTGGTTGGAACTTATTCACTGGTTCTGGACAGTTCAATAGTTTTTTTTAAATAATTAGCACATACTTTACCATTTTCCTGGTTGTTAAGAGTGAAACTGCCATTTTCATTTTTGAAGCAAAGACTTGAGGTTAGTAACCAGTTAGTTCTGTTTTGAATGTTTTATAAATGTTTCTTGTATTGTTCTTTTGGAAGTCTTTGTATATTTCTAAAAGTTGGCCATTATTATAGTTTCTATTACTCTGCTGGATTAATTTCAATGTTTATTTTTTTGCAGTTAGAAAGGTACTGTACATATTTTCAGTTTTGTTACTATTTCAATTTTTGAACCTCTCATGCCTAGATTTACCTACTGTTTCATAATACATATTTGACCAAGGGTGTTTTTGTTTCTTTCAAAGCGGAATTAAAATTTCATGCTTTTTTGATGAACTTTTCTTTAATGCTTTACCAACTGTTGGATTGTTTTTTATCAAGTTTGCTTGTTACAGTTGGTATTATTTTAGTACTGTCAAATTTTGTGATAACATTTTTTGTTTTGAAGAGTTTTTGAGGTTTAAGGTTTTACTTTTATTCATATTAAATAATGGTCAGAATCAATATTAGCCCCTTTCCTAACTTGAATATGTAATTTTTTTATAGTTAGCATATGAAATTGTTACATGAACAATTTGAAATCCCCCAGTAAATGTATTGGGTGCCCACCAAGTTTTTCATTTAGAAGGGTTCTTTTTGAAATGTGTTGACATGATTTTAAGGTTAAGTTGTTTTCACATTCCAACACACCATTGGCCATTTTGGTTTGTCCATTTATGCAGAGGAAATCCACCTACTGTTTTCTTATATTTTTTCTCCTTACCTAACTGACAATTAAAAAGCATCCATTAAAATTTTAACATGGTTTTACGGACTTTTCGAGATGATGCTTTCTAACATTTCCCAAGCTTCATTAACTTCTTCAGGTTTTTTACAGTTACCCTCTTTGACTGGCATGTGGGCATTAAATAAACTGTATGCTTTTTTGCACTTTTAAGAGAAATTTTCATTAGTCTAGTATTAATATGTTTATCTCCATTATTGAATGTAAACCATTTTTGGAGACTGCAAAAGCAGCTCCCAGATGTGGCGTATTATTATATATTCTTTTGTCAGTTTTACTTTTAAAAATATGATAACTGCTGGTGTTATTGTCCATTATTCATGTTTCTTGAAGTGCCAAAATTTGAATCTTCTGTTCTTTGGATCTCCCAATTTAGGGAGTTTACTTGGTTGCAAAAGTGTTTGTATACTAAGTGTTGCAAAAAATGTATTTGTTTTGGTTTTAAGGTTGGCCAAAGGACTCTGACTTCCTATGTTGAATCACTCTGCATTTTAATCTGGCTGCCCCAGAATCCAAAAGACCAATTGCAGCAGTAATACTGGCAGTGAATTTACCACATGGAGTTATACAGTGATTATCAAAATGCTCCTGGAGTCAGGTGGAGTTGAATAGACTCATTGAGTGAACTCATAGTGTTACAACTGGGAGGGTTAATTCCAGAATATAAATTTCAGCTGCACTGCTGGTGCACAGATGCTGACCACTTTGCCACTTGCCACAAGACAGATGCAAAGTGGGTTTGGTTTGTTTTGCCTTGGTCCGGGAATGCTTATTCTGCACTCACAGCTGTCCACCATATATGTTTTAGCATTCCCTATCTGTCAACTGTGACCCATCCAGTACCCTATGCAAGGTCAAATTCTTACACTTTCAGTTACAAAGTCTTGAAGCCTGGAGTTACACTCTATATAATAGTACGTTTTATCCTTCTTTTTTTTCACAACTATTGTGCACCAAAAAAAGGAATGCATAAGGATACAGAGTGATATGTAAAACCATAGTGGGAGTCACATAAAGACATTTTCAATATGTCAGAAGATGGTTTTAGCAACCTGTTTATCAACTGCATTATGTATATTTAGCTAATTTTGTCCAGCAGATACATGCAAGAAATGAAAATTCATGTTTAACTGCAAACCCAAACAAGAATAAGAAAACACTTATTATCAAGAAAAAAATCATAAGTATAGAGGTTTATAAGAACATACTATGCGACTAGGAACATTACCTTGCAGTTGTATCAGCAGATCCAGTAATCAGTTGCTTACCACCTGATGTGAAGCACATACAGGTTATTTCATCACAGTGTCCAACAAGTTCATAGCCCAGTGATCTGCCAGTGGGGAGTGAGTAAAAAGTGACAGACCAGTGGCTTGTAGAAACAGCTAACAATGTCCCATCACGATTACAGGCAGTAACACGTTTCTCTAGGAACCTTGAATGTAGTAAAAGTGGTAATTATTTACAGGAAAATATTTTTATTTACATGCAATTATACCATTCTGTCAAAACAGTGGATAGCTTTTGTAGATACTTAGTATGAAAGTTTCCAATGATATGGGTTGACACATAAAAGAATAAAATCTAGGCCCATGTAACAGTCCACAAACCATACCGGAAACTCAAACCTTACGGCAGCCAGTAATAGAAGCTGCCTATACCAGTTGAAAAAAATTCATGGAAGCAAGTAATGCCACACAGAAATGAGGGGCAGCTTGCTGGATTTTATAGAACAACATGCTGAGGTTAGTAACCTTCCCAGTAACAGATGAGTGGCAAGCAACTACAGTCAAAGGTATTCTGCAGGCATGGATCTTCACCTGAATATGCATAAGTGACTATTAAAAGGAAACCAGTTGATGGTTGAAACATGAAAACACAAGCAAACAGAAAGATTGTGTTTTGTTTTTGTCCTAATTTCAATCCCACCTCACCCATCAGTTCCCGTACACCAAAACTGCACAAACCAAGTAAGTCTGTATTGTTGTTGCTGTTGTGGTAGTGGTAGTGGTGGTGGTGGTGGTGGTGGCAATCATCAGTCCCAAGGCTGGTTCAATGCAGCTTTTCATGCTAGTCTATCCAACGCAAGCCTCTACTTTACAGCTACAACATATATCCATCTGACCCAAGCCATGATTCAAGAATTTTTATTCACCAGTGATTGTTTCACAATGAAATAGACTTCATCACTGGAGTATAATAAAGGATGTAATAATACACACATACTAAACTAATACCAATAAACTATAAGATACATAATAAACACAGCAATAAGAAAATACACTACAGGAAAATTTCAAAGAACTAGTGTCAGTCATCTATACTATAATATAGTATGGTATAAACCCTGTGTATAATAATTGAATGGATGAGGGGTTTGGCAGTAAACAATGGTAAGGAACAGTATGCAAGAAACAGAGATATTAATTGTAAAATGTCAGAGATGGCATGTTTCATTCATATTAGTAAAAAGTCCCACAAAAAACCAATAGTTGGCAACTCTTTGTCAACTTTCAGATTTTCGCTGTTGGCAGTTTTTTTGATTCATGTGCAAGTAAACAATGGTAAGTGCCTAAAACATGGTGGCAAGTGAGAGTGAAGTGTCCAATCTTCATGTGAAAAACAAGCTCTTCAGTGAGTTTTTGAACAAGTGTGGAGATGATCTGGATACTTATGACTCTGATAAAGACCTGGAATATAATGCTGAAGATGAAAGCACCTCCAGAGATGTTGTTGTTGATCAGGTAAATATGAATATTTATTTCTGCACGTAAATAGTGTTAACTTGCATCCCTTAACATTATTTCCATGAATTTCCTTGACAATGTGATGCCAATAATGTTAAGGGCTATACTTAACTTTACTTACTTGCCATAGAAAGAAATCCAGATTTTGAACACCTGTCAACAGTGTGATTCAATTTATGTAGCAATGAAGCATGCTGAGAACTGTAAAAACGAAACTTAAATACATTCATTGTGAATAAAGCAGGAGATCCACCATCGAAAAGCAGAAGCCAGGCAATCTGCAATACATGTTGTTGTTGTTGTTGTTGTTGTTGTGGTCTTCAGTCCCAAGACTGGTTTGATGCAGCTCTCCATGCTACTCTACCCTGTGCAAGCTTCTTCATCTCCCAGTACCTACTGCAACCTACATCCTTCTGAATCTGCTTAGTGTATTCATCTCTTGGTCTCCCCCTACGATTTTTACCATCCACACTGCCCTCCAATACTAAATTGGTGATCCCTTGATGCCTCAGAACATGTCCTACTGCAATACATGAAGCAATGAAAGTAGCAAAACAAGACAAAAATGTTCATGTAATCATGTTTGATTTGTAACAGACACAACCCATACCTAAACGGACTACTGCGCCAATGTTTTATAAGTGTAAAATATGAGGCTGTAATTTTAGAGTCCATTCTTGTGCAGACAGCCAGGGATATTTTTTCTCTGGGATGAAGCAACAGCTAAAAGGAGACGAGACAAAATAGCAAGATGTTTAAAGATGTATTTTGAAAAGAATGACATCAAAGGTGAAAAGTTGATTGTGTTTTCTGACAACTGTGGCATTTTGGCTATACCTGTTAAAGTTTGGTCATTTCAGATACATCAAGCACATCTTTCCTCAGGCTGGACATAGCATGCTACCTAATGACAGTGTTTGCTCAGGTGGAGAAAAATGTCACCTACATTATCAAAGCATTTATGGGCCTGATCTTTGGGAAGAAGTTCTAAGAACATCCCAGTGAAAGAAGCCATTCAAGATAACTCATATGACTCAAGAGTATTTCTACAGCTTCTCTGCACTGAAACAGCTGCTCCACCAACAAGCATCAACTACTCAAAGCAAATTCAGTGTTAAAAATTGTGTTCAACTCATATTTTAAGCTGAGCTACAAAGTCCCATCCCAACATTAATGTTTAGTGACACATACAATGGCTGCCTAGAATCCGTTGCCTTATCAAAGTGTGGAAGACCTATAATCAGTTTTTTCATGACAGAGCTTAAACTGAAATATTCTGGGCCTCTTCCTATTAAAGAGGACAAGCTAAGAGACATTCCCTCAAGCTTAAAATGGATACCTCCTGTATACCATAATTGGTACAACTCACTCAGAGGAGGAGGTACTGTACTTCTGAAACAAGAAGACAAAGAAGAAAGATAGACAATAATGTACTGGGAAAACAATGTTTTTAGTAAAATAGTAATGTTAAGTAAATGCATTGAGGAATAAAATGTTTTCATGTAAAAAAATGTTAAGTAAGTGTGTTGAGACTGCAATGTTTCGAGTAAACAATAATAAGTACGTATTTCTGAAACTTTGATTTTTTTTTCTCCTCTAGTTGATATAACATACTAAAAATATGTAACTACTGACACTGTGTACTAAAACAATGCTGTACCCAAAAAAATATGATTTTGTATGTATTTCAGATATTTGATTTATGGGATTTTTTTTATTAAATTATTTGTGGTGCGGTTTCTCAGAACTACTGATTTGTCCCTTACCATTTTTACTGCCAAGCCCTTCAGATAATGTAGGACATAATTATACCAAACATAACCACAGCACATAATAATACAATAAATTATAGGAAAATATGTTATGTGCTAATATCCTCCTCACACATCGCAAAGAATTCTTCAGTATGGTAAAATGGATGATCTTATAGCCAGCTGTACTACTTAATTATAAATATTTTTCGATCCATAGACCAAATAAAGACTGGTAAGTTTTTGAAAATTTTGAGTGGGTTCACTTAGTGAGAATTTCCATTTCCTGCTAACTGTTCCTTGGTATATCTAAATTGGCTTTAGCTCTGGTGTTGTATTGATGACGCCCCCCCCCCCCCCCCCTCCCCACAGCAGCATCTTCAGGTATATTATTCTTAATATAAAGCACAGATATATACATTTATAATTGTGAGTATTCTGAGGCTAGAAAAAAAAAAACACGAGGACACTGCTCCATATGACCTGTTTTCCTCATTACACATAAGACTCTCTTGTATGGTTTTAAAATATTCTTCATGTGAATGGAGTGCCTCATACAATCATACCACATGACATATTCAACTGAAATAGTCAAAAGTATGTCACCCTAAGGTAATCTGAGCTTACTACATCCCTAAGCTTCAAAATGAAATTTGACACCTGAGATATTTTTTCACGCTTATTATTGGTATCTTCCTCCCAACAGAGTTTGCAGTCAATGTAAATATTTAGAAGTTTCACTGACTTATTTTCTACTTCATTTGACATTCCCATTAGGAGTTGTTGGGTTTTTATCAAAATCACACAGTTTATTAGCTCCAAACCAGATGAGTGTGCATTGAGAGTTTCTTTTTTATCTTATGGAGATGTGAAATTCTCTGATCTCTGTAAGTAGTGTTGTATCATCAACACAACATGTGATTGAATGAGCTATGTTATTAGGCAAATCACTGATTGTTGTAATGAAGAAGGAGAGTCGAAGAATAGGTTCCTGTGGAATACCTATCCTGATTTCCATTAAGAAGGAATTTACATTTCTGAGTGCGACAAATTATTTTCTGATGCTTAAATAAGAATTCATCACACTCCCACACATCCCATTAAACTCCAGCTTCCTTAGTAATACACTATGTCACCAGACACCTGGCTGAAAATGACTTGCAAGTTTGTGGCGCCCTCCATCGGTAAGGCTGGAATTCAATATGGTGTTGACCCACCCTCCACTTTGAGCACAGCTTCACTCTTGCAGGCACACGTTTAAGATGGCAGCGCCACGTATAGACGTACTAATCAACAGATCCATGGAAAATTACGAGTTTTAAAATTCTGTGTGTGTTAAATGTAGTAAGAAGGTGGGAAATGGTGTTAAATTATGCCCACGGTCACAAAAATGGTTAAATACTTTACAAAAAAGAAACATGACTTGTGACTGTGGAAATGTGCACTGTAGTTATTGTGATATATTGTGTTTACAAAAGGAACATTGAGAAGACCGAGTGACTGCTTCATTACAATACGATCTTATGTTAGCCAAACTGTATGTACAGAAGCTTGAAAAAGTGATAGAAGTCAATTCAGAGTGTAGTGAAACTGTTGTAAATGGGCAAAATGATAACTCCATATGGCCCAAAAAGTTCCATTGTGTTAACCATAACGAGAACAACTTCAGGTTCCCAGTAGCAAATAATTTTGAAATTTTAACCTGTGATGAGCCTAAAAGATGTGAAGGAAATAAAGCACTTTCACCAAATGCAGATTAAAAACCAGTCAAGTACAAAGTCTCGTAATAACAAGCAAGGAACTACTGGCACTATAATTAGCAGGGAACATACGTATCATGAGAACACGGCAACCTCAAGACGACCATAAAAGATATTTGCATGCTCTCAAATAGTTGTGGAAAAGGCTTAGCTGGTATTGTGTGTAACATGCAAAATAGATTTAAGGTTAGTGGAATAACAAAACCAGGTGCTCCCTTGAGTGAAATTCTAAAAAAATGTGAATATTTCTTGGAGCCTGGAAGAAACTGTTTAATAATCAGGGGTGTAATGACGTTTATAGGAATGCGGGTAAACTTGCCACAAGAGCGCTAAGAAGCACACTACAGAAAATTACAAACGTGAACTTCTATGTTGCAAGTATACCACAAAGATATGATCTGATGGAAAAATCTCGTGTCAACCAAGAAAACGCTGTTACTAATAGAAAATTTGAAAAAATATGCCGAAGCTTCCCAAATGCCACATATGTGAATGTACCATCTTCAGAAAGAAGTCATTTTACCAGGCATGGGCTACACAGAAATAAAATTGGAAAAGCATTCATTAGTTGAGAGTTAGCAGTTGAAGACAAGAATTGCCCCACCATACCACTACCACCACCCACCACAGTAACTGAAATTCTCCAACATAAAAATGAAGATTTAACAGATGTAGTTTCAGCTCCTTTATCAATGCTAATGAAGTTCACAGGAGGGGGTACCTCTCCCACCCCAGCAGCAGACTTTACTACAGTTGGACAAAAATCAGTGCAAGAATATTCACCACTAGAAGATGAAACACCATCCACACCACCACCAGCTGAAGAGATATCTTTGACTCAGAAGAAAAACTGCTCCACCAAAACATCTCCAGGATTTTTTATTGGCAGGCAGCATCACACAAATAGTAAGGTAAATGGTGCACAGAAATCAAAAAACAAAAATAAGTTAACAGTTTTCTATCAGGATGTACAGGATTTAGACAGCAAGCTAGGTGAAACAGAAGTCCTCCTAAATGACTATTTAAAAGAAACTGCAGTCTTGTGTGTAAACGGGCATTGGCTGAATGAGACACAGTCATGTACTGCTGTTATTCATGAATTTGAAATGATAAGTACGTTTTGTAGAGTTAATAGTAAGGGTGGTGGTACTTGCATATATATCCAACAGAAGTTAAATATAGTAATGTAAAATCATAGAAAAAGACTTTGAATACCGTGTATGTGAGTTAAAAAAACTGAAAATGTTTATTGTGTGCATATATAGATCACCATCAGGGAATTTTAATTCTTTTCTCCACAACCTTGAAATGCTGCTAAATCAACTCAAACAGCAATTACCAAATACAATTGTCCTTGAAGATTTTAATGTTAATTTTAATAACTGCAGTAAACAACAACAACTGACCAATCTGTTCTTATCTTATAATGTGACAGCAACAGTAACAGAAGACACTAGATGTTTAAATAGGTCCGAAACAATAATTGATCAAGTATTTGTCAATAAGAATAAATGTGGGCATATCACTGAAGGAATAGAGATGGGGTTCTTGGATCATAAGGCAATCATGTTAACATTATATAATATATCTATTAAGAATCCAGTGGTATATGAAAAATACAGAGAGAAACAATTTGTAAATGAAGACAGCATAAGGGTTTTTAATAACATGTTAAAAAATATAATTTGGGACACAGAATCAAACTGTGATGTAAATAAAAAATTTGAGTCATTCCTAGAAAATTATTGGCAGTGTTATGATATCGCATTTCCTATTAAATGAATCAAAATTAAAACCAAAACAAAGAAATGGGTAATACAGGGAATTAAAAAATCTGCAGACACACTGTTAAAGTTAATTAAATCTGCAAAAAATGCTGTTGCATTAAAACCATATGTGAAAATTTACAGGAAAGTATATAAAAAAGTTGCAATAGCGGCTAAGAAACCAAATAATGACTCATATATCAGTAAAGGTATTAACAAAATAAAATCAACCTGGGAGGTAATAAACAGGAGCATAGGCAAACAAAAAAGTAAAAGCAGCATTCTTGTAATTAAAAGTGAAGTTGAGGACCCACTACAGTGATTTCAACTCCAGAGCACAACTACCAATGAATGATAAAACCATGTTTCTATACCCTGTTACTGCTTTAGAGATACAAAATGCCTTAAATCAGTAAAAAAATAAAGTGACATGTGGCTGTGATGGGATTCCAGAGAAAGTAATAAAGAACAGTGCAAGATACGTACATTCCCCACTTGCTGACATGATTAACATGTCATTTAGCACAGGAGTCTTCGCAGGAAAACTAAAGAAATCGATTGTCAAGCCTATTTACAAGAAGGGTGACCCGTCTGATGTTATCAATTACCAGCCTATATCATTGTTATCTGGATTTTCAAAAGTAATTGAAAGGGTAATGCATGAAACACTGTCTCATTTTCCTAATAAAAATCAAATTCTAGTTAAAGGGCAAAAAGGTTTTAGGAAAAATAGGTCAACTGACACAGTAATTAATAACTTTTTAAAACTGATCATAAATTCTGTAGACAAAAATGAATTAAACTGTGGCCTGTTTTTGGACCTGTCTAAGGCTTTCGATATCATTGACCATAACCTACTGCTCAGGAAGCTATATTGCTATGGGGTTTTAGGAGTAGCACATGATTGGTTCAAATCCTATCTTTGTAATAGGAATCAGAAGGTAGAAATACAGCATGCGGATAAAGCCTACTCATCGGCATACCAAAGAGTCAGGTATGGCATGCTGCAGGGCTCTGTACTGGGGCCATTGCTGTTCTTAGTATTTATAAATGATTTGCCAAGCCATTTATCAACAGCAGATGCAGTATTGTTTGCTGACAACACCAGTTTATTTGTCAAGGATTTGTGTTTCAAAAGAGGGCAATAAGGATAATCAGAGGTATGACACACAGAGAATCATGTGAAAAAGTTTCCAAGAAACTACAAATCATGACTCTACCATGTATCTATATTTATGAAAGTATATGTTTTATGAAAGCACACCAGGAATATTCTTTGTTAAACCATCAAGTTCATAACTACAAAATGAGAAATAGAGACGAAATTCATAGAGAAAGCCACACAAAATCTATGTATTAAAAAGTGTTCTTTATCAGCCAAAAATCTTATTTAGTGCACTACCAAAGGAAAATAAAAGTATACCAAAATTCCACATATTGAAAAAAAAAACTTAAAAAAAGTTAATTAGTAAGAGTTTTTATAGTGTCAAGGAATACTTAAATCACCAGCATTCAATATACAGTAGCTTATTTTCTTCATTGTAATGACCCAAAATGCTCATTGAAAACTAAACTGTCTGCTTGTGTCTGTATATGTGTGTGTGTGCGAGTGTATACCCGTCCTTTTTTCCCCATAAGGTAAGTCTTTCCGCTCCCGGGACTGGAATGACTCCTTACCCCCTCCCTTAAAACCCACATCCATTCGTCTTTCCCTCTCCTTCCCTCTTTCCTGATGAGGCAACAGTTTGTTACGAAAGCTTGAATTTTGTGTGTATGTTTGTGTTCGTTTGTGTGTCTGTCGACCTGCCAGCACTTTCATTTGGTAAGTCACATCATCTTTGTTTTTAGGTATATATATATATATATATATATATATATATATATATATATATATATATATATATATATATATATATATATATATATATATTTAAAAAGAAAGATGATGAGACTTACCCAACAAAAGCGCTGGAAGGTCGATAGACCTGCCAGCGCTTTTGTTGGGTAAGTCTCATCATCTTTCTTTTTAAATATATTTTTCCCACGTGGAATGTTTCCCTCTATTATATATATATATATATATATATATATATATATATATATATATATTTAAAAAGAAAATCCACACATATCCATCCGCCTGTGTGTGTGCGAGTGTATACCTGTCCTTTTTTCCCCCTAAGGTAAGTCTTTCCACTCCCGGGATTGGAATGACTCCTTACCCTCTCCCTTAAAACCCATATCCTTTTGTCTTTCCCTCTCCTTCCCTCTTTGCTGATGAGGCAACCGTTGGTTGCAAAAGCTAGAATTTTGTGTGTATGTTTGTGTTCGTTTGTGTGTCTGTCGACCTGCCAGCACTTTCATTTGCTAAGTCACATCATCTTTGTTTTTAGGTATATATATATATATATATAGAAAGATGATGAGACTTACCAAACAAAAGAGCTGGCAGGTCGATAGACACACAAACAAACACAAACATACACACAAAATTCTAGCTTTCGCAACCAACGGTTGCCTCGTCAGGAAAGAGGGAAGGAGAAGGAAAGACAAAAGGATATGGGTTTTAAGGGAGAGGGTAAGGAGTCATTCCAATCCCGGGAGCGGAAAGACTTACCTTAGGAGGAAAAAGGACAGGTATACACTCTCACACACACACATATCCATTCGCATATACACAGACACAAGCAGACATTTTCAATGTGTTGCTAGCTGGAACAAAAGCTTCATCCTTTACCTGAGGAAAATAAAACTTCCCTCTCATTTTTGCACTTTTTCTCAAAAATGATACCTGATAGTCTCCTGCGTCACCCTTAAATTTCAAAATCTACCCCACATAGTAAACCAGTGTTTTGTTTTCAGTTCAAAATTGGTCAAAACAAAATCATCTGTTTCTGGTAATTTGTCCAAGGCTTCAAAGTTGTACTCGGATTCACCAGACGCATACACGTTGGCATCATTCTCTTCATAATGCGCCTCACTAATGTCGTCATCTGATCCCTGCTCATAAAGCTTCCAGTTGATCTTTTTATTGGGATGTTTTGTGGCTTGCAACAAATCTTTCTCCACTGTATGAGTTGCATTTCAACTTCGTCCTCTCTTACATTTATTGCTCTTCCTTCCTTTTGGGTATCCTCGAATTATTTCAGGAGAAACTCCATTAGGAAAAGCTGTTTGGGTGTTAAGCACTGCAGTTGGTCCTGCTTGCTGCAGATCTTGTGACTGGCTGACATCGACTGAGGCTTGTCCTGTAGATTGTGCACCCTTGATATGACGGAGAGAATTAACATCTGAAGTTGCTCTGTTTGCTTCCACGACCCTGTCTGTTACTTTGCTGACCATAAAGTCTTCATCAGTGAAGATGTCTTCATCAAATGGAAATATTCCACATTTCTTGACAGCCAAACATATGTTAATGGGTGTCACTGATCTGTCCTGAGCAATTTTGACACATGCAGCTACATCATAAATAGTGAGAGGAGTGCCTTTCCTGTGTAGGAGTATTGAATTTAATGCTGAGTAATGCTGAGTAATAAGTTCCCTTGAATGAAGAGAACTCTCCTGCATCTAGAGGCAGCAGTCTGTTTGAGGTATGTGGAGGTATAGTTAGCATAACCACCCCATTGGCTTTTGCTATACCTATTACCTCAGTTGACAGATGGCTTTCATGATTGTCTAAAATTAGAAGTGCAGGATTGTCTTTGCTACTTCTTGATTTGTGGATGGCATGGTTCATGACATCCACAAAAAGTTCACTATTCGTCCAGCCAGTCTTTGCTGCTAACCCCAGGATGCCTGTTGGTGCATTACTTATTACATGTTGTTTTAGCTTGAGAAATATGTTTTCTTCCTTTTGTGCCACTACCTTTGGAAGCCTATCTGGGACAGTTGAAGTACTGGTTTCATCCATATTGGAAACCCTTCTACCATTAGCGACAGTAGGGTATCTCTGGTAAACGTCTTTCAAGTTTTTGAAGAAATTCGAAACAGTATACCGATTAAAGGATGTTGCTCTGGATAAGCTGCAGCCCTCTGGGGTTTGGATAATTAAACTAGGATTTTGTTTCATGAACCCATAGAACCAATCTACACCAGCCATTCCCTCCGTCCAGTTCTCAGGACATTTCAGACCATTTTTCAAAGCCAGCTCACTTGCTAAGTGCCTACATGTTTTGGTGTCAACACCAAAGTATATCTTAGAAGAATGCGACAAATACTCCACTAATTCTCTCTCCTGTTCTGCAGAAGATACCTTACGATTGTCATAGTTTGGTGTCAGTCTTTCACTGGAACCACATTTAATGTTTTGAACATATCGTTGAATAGTAGGGTAAGGTATTGAATGAGATTTAGCTGCTTGCGAACTGCCATGCCATTATAACGAACATCTTGTACAGCTTCTTGCATAACATCGTGGTCAGTTTTACCTCTGCCTGTCTTCCTGCGGAATGAACGAACCATCTTCAAACCTGATAATATAAAACAGGACTGCTGAACATCTGTAATTTAAAAGCCTTAAATACCTACACATACGTTTTTACCCATGCTAAGGAAACAAAGTACAGAATGTTTGTATTGGACAATTAAAAGATTCCTGGGGCACAATGGACCATGCCGGGGTACAATGAACCATGGCTCATTGTGCCCCGAGAGAGCTTGGTTCAATGTGCTCCAACAGTACATATTTCAAACAAAGCTCATGTGAGGTTATGTATGAACATTGTTAATATTTGAAGCTCTATATCATTAAAATATCATATTGATATTGTTACAATGACTTACTTTCTCTAAAATTTGGTGACAAAGGACTGAACAAAACTCAATCAATCTACGTCTCCAAAAATTACTTCACTGTCGCGAAACTGACATATCACCACTACAACACTAATGGCGGGAACTAGATCCTGCAGAAAACAAATGGCAGTCTATATGGCAGTACTGACAACATATTCACAGAGGAAAAAATAATTTACCACCTTATACTGAAAGTATACTACCTGATTCATTGCGTCCCACAGTTCAGAGTGCCCCACTCTCCCCTAACTCACTTCCCAAAACAAAATCCAAAGCCCTGATAACTTCAGCAATTGATAAGTTCAATCGTAAAGGTACTACACAGTATTAAAAACTTCTCCTATTTTACAAAAATGCAGTATATTGCCTAAAGTAATATGATGAACTCCTGATGTCAAATGCAGACTTCTATAATAATTTGCTTCATGAAACTCATACAACAATTCCTCCATTGATTCTGGATGGTCAGTTTCCTTTTCCAGAAATTTATTTAAATGTCAAGAGTCAAGGACTATTCTGACCCCACCATCATTCATAATTACTACAATCATAGGGTCGTTGTACTGACTCCTTTCTATTATCCCCCAACTCTGCAATTTCTCCAACTCCTTCTCAACAACCTTCGTCTTACAAACAGGCACTCCATAAGGCTAAAAGAAAAATGGTTTATGTGGTCTCAGTTTTAACTTACACATGTTATTTTTTGCTCTACCTGGCTTGCCACTGAAAACGGTATTATATTCCCAGAGGAATCCCTCCAAGTCACTCTTTTCATCACTACTTAAACTGTCTGCTGAGTTAACTTAAACCAATACTAAATGAGAAAAATCTTCACTAACCATCTGGTTATCAAAATACTTAATATCTTCATCTAAATAATTTCTGTCAGTAAATACTTATACTCCTCTTAAATTATTGCTATAATTCTCATCAAACATCGTTTATAATTTAGTTTCACCATGAACACCAGATTTTGGATCAATAAAATTTAACTTAATATTTCACCAATCAAACCTAGCATTAACTTTCAGTATCCAATTCATCTCTAACAACATGTGCTCATTCCAGTCAATTATTACCAGACATCCTTGCTCAAATACAACATTACTGACAGTAAATGAAATTAATACTTGCTTACTGATTAATTTACAAAGTTCCCATTGGCTCCTTTTACTTTAACACCAGAAATTGAAATTTCAGCATATTGTATTGTATTGTATTGTATTGTATTTATTGGTCCAGTAAATCTTACATGTACAGTACAGCACATCAGATATTGGACAGGTCAAAGTATATCTTACAATTAAAACACTTTAGAAACTAGAAAATTATGTTCACAAAATTTTACAGCACTTCATATACTGGGCAAGTCAATGTGTAAGTTATAATTAAACCACATTAGAAACTTGAAGTTTACAACTGAATACATGTATAAGCCAATATTAACGATTAAAGTATTTGCATGATCCTCTCTTAAGCTCTAAGGATTTTTGAGGAACTCTTCTACACTATGAACTGACATGTACACTAGAGAATTACATTCACAGAATTTTACTTCATATACTGGGCAAGTCGCTATACAACTTATACTTGAACCCCATTATAAACTTGAGAATTACATCTGAATGTATTTATAGGCCAATATTAATGGTTACAGTATTTGCATAATCATCACTTAGACTCTCGAGGATTTTGGAGGAACTCTTCCACACTATAAAAGCAATGTGTCAACAGATATTCTTTTAATGCTGCTTTAAAATTTTTTACATCTGTCATTACTTTAATTTCTCTTGGCAATTTATTGTAGATAATTTTTCCATGGTGTAATGTTCCTTTTTGGCACAAACTGGTTTTTGTATGGAGTACATGAAAGTCAGTTTTCTGTCTTGTACTATGATGATGAACATTTTCATTTTTGGGGAGGATACTAGGATTTGTTATTGTATATTTCTTTATAAACATTGCACTTTCAAATAGGAAAATACATGGAAGGGGAAGAATCCCCATCCTTTTAAATAATGGTCTACATGGTTTGTTCCTTTTTATTCCAGCCATGATTCTCACTATTCTTTTTTGCATCCTGAATAGTTTTAGGCAGGATGGCGAGTTACCCCAAAAAGTGATCCCATATTTTAGGACAGAATGTATATTAGAATAGTAAACTGTCATTAGACAGTCCTTATGACAGCAGTTTTCTAGCACTCTCATTAAATAACACATGGTACTTAGCTTCTTTAATATGTTGTCAATGTGAGTTTCCCATCTAAGATTATCCTGTAGCCAGATCCCCAGAAATTTTGTATTAGGCACACTTGCAATATCCGTGTCTGACATCTGAATTCTTATATCATCTTCAATGTTTCTCTTGATATTATGAAAATTTAATGCTACTGTTTTGCTTTTATTTATTATTAGTTTGTTTTGGTTGAACCAGTTTACAACATTTGTTAATGCCTCAGACAGTCTTGTCTGTAGTATCTCTGCAGTCTTCCCGCTGAGTACTGTTCAGTACTCTTTAATCTATCTCTTAACTTACCAGACACACCTCTTACTGGGCTACCAGTGTCCAATAGACAAACTCCCTTCTAGTTGCCTCTAGATATTTCAATACATGGACTACTGAGTATTTCGTGCTTATTACTTCCATCCTCTTCAGCCAATAAATCATCTTCAATATTCCTACAATTTAAATCTGCACCTAATTTCCTAACTTAAGTTGTAAAGTACTTAAAGGTGGCTTACAACTAGAATGTGTGTGTTTAATACTATCACAGTAATCACCTTTTCCAACAGACTCCTCATTCTCTTTCAATACTTTCAGTATCTAATCACTAATTATCTTATCTTGATCCTCATTACTGTAACAACTATGTAATATCTCACTGACCACTATCAACTGATTTTCATGTACCTGTTTCTTTGATTCCAAATCATCATATCCTTCCATTCTATTACTCATATCATTGTCTAATACTTCCACATAAACTATACCATCTTTCATTATAAAATACACCAGCACCAGCATCAATAGCATCAAAATACTCATTAGCAACATCATCTGCACCTACATGAACCTCAATTTCAACTACACATGTCTCCACATCACAATCAGTACCAGAAGTACTAGAATTTGTGCCAGCTGGCACATAAACATAATTTAACTTAGGTATATGATCCTTACTTTCCTCCACATCTTTTTCAGACAATACTAAAAACTCATCATCACAAAATAAGCTACTTAAACCATACTATCAGCATCTTAATTAATGTTACTATTACCAAACAGAAAACTCCCATCAAATAAGTTAGTCCAATCATCTGAACTAAGATTACAATTATTTTCTACTTTACTAGTATCTTAACTCATTTCCGTCAGCATGAAGTCCCAAAATGCTTAATAATAATCAACTCTGTTTATCTAGTAATTATTGTGCCTATTGTGGTGTCTGCGAACTGAATTCCACCTTCCTCTCCTGCCTCTAGCCTCATTTCTGTAACCGTTATTCACCTCAAACTGTCAGGCTTGCAATGAGGTGCTTACCTTTTTCCTGATTGTTATTTTCATTAGATCTATTACCATTTCTTCTTTGATTACCTCTGCCTCGCTCATTCCTATTATTATTATTATTATTATGGTTGTGATGGTTGTTACCAAAATTATTATTACTTCTATTACCATCATTTCTGTTACTACTGTTCCTGTTGTTGTTCTTCTTCTGCTGGTCTTGTGATGATCCCCATTCTAAAAATTGTTCTCCCAAGCATGATCTAATTTGCCCACATATTTCAGAAATTCCTCATTAGTGTCATCAGGTCTGTAAACAAGGCTCCACTGAACATGACCAGGTAAACGCTGCTTCAGTGCATCAATTTGGATTAATTCATCAAATGGTTTACCTAAATGTGCTTAGGTCCTAAGCTGCTTCTCACAAAATTCTTGCATTCTCATATCTCCTTCGCAAAATCTACTTCCATTCAAAAATTCTGATATTATTCATGCCTCCTTACTTTCTGACCAAAATTTGTTTAAAAATAATTTTTCAAACCCAGCAACTGTCATTTCTGTGTTAACATGCTGGTTAGCCCAGGACAAAGCTTCTCCATCTAAAAATCGGTTAGGAAATTTCACTTTCATTTCTTCTGGCATGCCCGGTGCAAAGCTGCCCATGCACTGATACAAGTAATTGACAGGGTGCAGTTTAAAATCACCCAGATAAATCTTCATAAAAATATTACTACAATTGTTTAGAAACAAGTTATTTTCACTATATACACTACTAAACATATTAGTCTTTAGATTTACAACTTTAGAGTTGATTGTTTTAAGATTAGTTTAACTTCATTCACTTTGCTGTTTACAGAAGAAATTTGTTATGAAAAAAGCACAGAAATTAATTTTAGTTCTCGTTAATGAAATTATTTTTAGTTTCAGTATAAGTCTGTATTTTATGCAACTCTGATTTTAATCTGTCAATTTCGTCAATGACAATGTTGTCTGTTCTTTTTGCTAATTCGCTGACCACGTCAACACATTTGTTAACTAGCTGCAATTCAGCAACAGCAAAGTTCTTCACACAATCCACTTAAGACTCTACATTGTCTACTCTTTCATTTACACTGTTTATTTGTCTATTTGCCTTATTAACATCTTCCCTAATTGCTTCTAGTTTGTGGTCCATTTTTTGAGACCACTGTCTATGTTCCCAAAATTATTTTCAGTGTCATCTCTCTCTTTTTTTATTTTCCTCTGACAGTTTACTATCTAGTAACTTGGATAATGGTTCCAATAAATTTACCATTTGTTGAGATCCATGGAAAGGTAAAATGATACTACTTGTTGAATGGCAGAGTTTATTGTCAACAATCATACAACCTGAATACTTACTGACCATTAGCATACGATGCAGTTTTTTTACACATCCCATCTTCTTTCACCACATTGTAATAAAATGTGGTGAAAATGGTTATGTGAAGTTTGGGATGGGTATCGTAGTTTAACACAAGAAAAATAACGTTCAGTCACTATCTAATTATTTCAAACCACGTTCTGTAACACATTACCAGCAATTAAATAATCCTCCACCTGTAACGTATGTATCTTGTGTAATCTGGGGTGCTGCTTCTTGATGTTGCCGTAGATTCATTTTGATGTTATTGGATCGACGCATGGATATTAAGTAATGGTCAAAATAAATTGTAATAGTTCATGTTTACAAAGGTGTTTAAATCACAAGCTAGATGTTCGTTGGTAAACATGCATCATAGAACTTACATCTTCCAGTTATAAAACAAAACAAAGTCTGTCTACATGTTGTTGATTCAAAATTCGACCTACAACTGAAGTATGGTGGCGTACAAATCACCTCTGCTTATATGGGTTCAAACAAGGACTGTCATTCTTACATACTGAATTTTGCATATAAACAATTAAAGTTTTTACATACATCTCCCAAAATTACATAGAAATTTACACAGATTAAAAGTGAATAATTCCATACATAGACAGGAAAGAATCTGTTTCTATTAAGACTATAAATTGTATGTTTTATCATTGCAACAATGTTTATCATTAATTTGCAAATAGTAATGAACTGACTTAAAGAAAAATCATTCTAACATTTTAAAGTGAACAGACTGATTAGTTTTATTGAATGAAAGGCCTAGGTGCAACTAATTAACTTTTGTACAAATAAAGTTTACATTTCTATATGGTCATAACTACAGTTCTATTAAAACATGAGTATGATTGATTCTGACAGAAAAATCATCATGTCATATTTTTATTAGGGATTCAAACAATTTCTGGCTTCAAAACACAAAAATAACTGACTCTCTATGACTTATGAATATTGGAACTTTAACCATCTCTAATAACACACTACCTCCAATCTTTTTGAAAGTGTCTGAATAGTGGTCGATTACCGACCCATTTAAGTTAACACAACATTTTAGCTGTCTCTCAATTTGGCTTCTGTAAAGGATTTTCTATATAGAAAGCAATATAAAGCCTCACAAAAAATGCTAGCAGAGCCAAGCATGAAAAACTACATTGTTTAATGATATATTCTGTAAGTCTGCCAAAGCCTCAATTGTGTGGATCACAAAATTCTATTCATCAAACTAAAATGTTATGGCATCCCACGTGCTCGGATGGAATCTTAGCTCTACAACAGAAAGCAGAGGGTTTCATTAAAAAACTACATCTCAGGAGTAAAAATAACCTCAGAGTGGGTGAACATAACATGTGGAGAATCGAAGGGATCAGTACCGGGTCGACTCTTGTTTCCAGCCTACATAAATCTTTCAGTTACTTTGAAGTCCATTTCAGAAACTGTAACATTTGCCAACAAGATTAGTGTACTAATTGAGCGTCCAAACTCAACCCCAGTTGACACAGCTCAGATGAAAGCTGAACAAGTCTATGAGTGGCCCACAGCTGACTGTTTAAGTCTTAAGTCATTTTTAACAAGCAGTAATGCTCTCTTAACACCAGAAAGACATTAACGGCTATACACTGAATGCAGCATAGAACGTAAAATTCCTTGAGGTTGAGCTGGATAACAAATTACAATGACGAGTGCACATGGATAAAGTAATCCAGCATGTCGTGTCATAAGCATCTCTCACTATGTTGATATAAGGAGAAGAGTGTTGGCTTACTTTGCAAGTTTCTGCTTCCTGTTGTCTATCTTACAGAACAGTGCAACTAAAGTAAATAAAGTGTGTGTTCAGCTGTGGAAAGTACATATGCACCACTTGCAGAAGCCTTTTTAAGGATACTGGAAATATTACATGCACTTCCAAATGCATTTACTCTTTAACCATTTTTGTGGCTGATAAAATAATTCATTTTCAACAGAACTGTGATACACTAATTTAAAATATGAGACACAAATGTAAATTTCATGTGCACAATGCACTCTGGTTGTAAATCCCAGCAATTCAAAAGAAAATTAAAAACATACCTCATTAGCTATTCTTTCTACAAATTATCTGAATGTTTAGATTCAGGGACTGGAAAGTTCTGTTAGTAATCTGGCAAGTAGGTACTTTTGTAATAAAGCTGTAAGATGAGAAATAATTTACTGTATATAAACAAGACTCAGTATTTACTGGTAAAAATATTTTCTTTAAAAATACCATTGTAATGCAGTAAATATTTAGCTACTGACGTCAGATAAACACCACCTGTGTAGTACAAATGAGGAGCAGGCAGTTGTTTGCAAAGTATCAACCTCCTTACTACTTTATTTGATTAAATTTAGTGGCCTAGGAGTGAATAGCATGAAGCAGTACTGTGATGGTTTACTATTAATACAATATACAGACTAAGATTCTATGATGCCTTTGTCTTATCTTAATGTTTGCCTTGACTCATTTCATTTCCCCTAAGGTTCTCCTTCCTGATGAGATCGATCTACAGTACTCAGTGAATAAGTGAATGACAACAATGGAAATTCCTGGGTGGAATAATATATAAAATTAAGGAAAGGCAACCATTTGCCTATAGTTGACTGATGTGTGCTGCATAGAACCATGCAACAGAAACCATTATTTGCACCAGCTTTTGATCACTTTCTCTTTCTCCAGTGACACACACACACACACACACACACACACACACACACACACACACACACACTAAAAGATATGCACCTGTGGCCAGGGGAGACTAACTGCAAATTATTGATTACTGAGAGCAGTCTCATGTCAGATGCAGGTACATGGTAGGAAAGCAAGTTAAAGGAAAGGAGGGGATAGTGATGCAGTGGGGTAGTGTGAGACAGGTCTTTTGACAGATTATTCAGTGGCAGCACACTAACACCAAAGGGGTTCAAAAGGTGGAGCATATAAATGGTAGAAGGGAGGGGTGGGAGAATGAAGGGAGGGGAGGAAAGGAGGGGAAGGTGGAGAAAAGAAGACAAAGGAAGAAGTGTGAAAAAAGGGGGAGGGAGGCAGGGATTGAGGGAGGGGGAGAGAGAGGTTGAGAAAGAATGCCGAATGGGGTTGGGGGCATGAAGAACGCTGAGTAGTGTGGACAGAAGAAAGGAAAAGATAAGGTGACATGGTGGAAAACAAATTAGCAGAGGTTTAGACCAGGAGGACTGCAAGAATGCAGGATATACCGAAGAAGCAATTACCACCTTTGAAGTTCACAGAAACTTGTGCTAGAAGTTTGGTTGATTTGTTTGTTTTGTTTAAGGATGCAAAAACAACAAGGGTCATACATGACAACATCAGAACTGTAGAAGATGAAGACAAAGAGAGGAGTTAAAAATGACTACATGTTAATCCCAATTGATGGAATAGAAGACAGCTTAAAACAGGGATGAGAAGAAAGGTCTATTAAATCCGCCATAGAGACATGGAGGTCAGAAACTAAAAATAAATATCTTTGCCATATTGCTATAATGGATAAAAAGTAAAACGAGGTTCACATACCATGCATCTTTTGCTAAAATCACCGATAACTCAGATGGAAAACACAAACAAGAACATAAGTGGTTAAAAAAGGGCTTTCCCTCAGGAAATGGCAGACCATCAAAGATTGAGCACAAGGAGTAGAAAGTGGTATGGGAGCACCACTTAACAAATGGCAAAGGGGAAAAAGACAATGCCTGATTATGAAATCTAGCTTAGCTAAAATGATCTCCTCACAGCAAGAGGGCTGAGAGAAAGTCGTGCAAGCTGCTGGTAGAGGCTTAATAACGTGGAGCTTGTTCCCATGAAGGGAGGACAAGTGGTGATGCCAAAGTCACACCACCTGCCAACAAACGACAACACAGAGATCATCAAAGGCAATGTAAGAACTAGCAGGCTGAGGTACGAGGACTGCAGCCTTGGCAGCAGCATCTGCAGCCTCGTTTCCTGTCAGACTGATGTGATCAGGAACCCACATAAACATCACAGTGGGTCCGTCTAGAGTGAGCAAGTGATGGCTTTTCTGGGCTTATTGCGCTAAGGGATGGACGGTGTACAGCACGCAGAGGCTTTGAAGGGGACAGAGAGTTGGAGCAGATGACACAATTGAAAAGCCTGTGTCGCTGGATGTACTGCATGGCCTGATACAGGGTGAAGAGCTCTGCTGTAAATGCTGCACAGTGTTCCAGAAGCTGACACTGAAAAATGTCAGTGCCAATGATGAAGCCATGCCCAAAACCACGATCAGTCTGAGAGCCATCAGTCTATGAAAAGTTACTATCATGAAGTCCCATGCGATGGTAATGAAACTGAAGGTGATAGAATGAGGCTGAACTAATGTCCTTAGGAAGCAAATGAAGGCCAAGGTGAATACGGGGAGCTGCATGAAGCTAAAGTGGTGAGAGGGTTACATCTATCAGGAAAGTTGCAGGTAGTATGAAGTTAAGCTGCTGGAGCATGAGCCGTAAGAGAAATCCTGGAGATAACAGAGAAGAGGGATGTGCCCCATACTGGCAATCAAAGGAGTCATCGAAGAACGAGGAACAGTATGGGTGGCCATCCACGGCAAACACATGACATGCATATCTGCTAAGGAGAAAGTCACGGTGGTAGGACAGCAGTAGTTTGGCAGCTTCTGCATACAGACTCTCAACTGGCTAGCTAAAAGGTGCCAGTGGCCAAATGGATGCCATAATTGTGGATAGTATTGAGATATCAGAAGAGGGACAGACATGCAGATGCATAAACAGTACACCCATACTCTAGTTTCAAATGGACAAGGGACCACTACAAATGAAGGAGGGTGGTTCAATCTGCTCCCCAAGAAGTACCACTGAGAATATGTAGGACAGTGATGGACCGTGTACCACGGGCTACCAGGTAACATGTGTGGGAAGACCAAGAAAATTTCCCTTCCAGCATGAGCCCCAGGACTTTCGTAGATTCAATGAACAGAAGAGCAAGAGGCCCAAGATGTAAGGACAGTGGACGAAACAAATTGCGCCACCAGAAATTCATTCAAATGGTTTTGTCACTGGAAAAATGAAAGCCAAATTCAATGCTTCATGAGTAAAGACAATCCAGATAATGCTGAAGATGTTGCTCACTGAGATAGGTATGGACAGAACTGCAATAGATGACAAAATCATCAACAAAAAGGGAGCCGGAGATGCCCGGCGGGAGACAGGCCATTATAGAGTTAGTGGGGATAGTAAAGAGGATGATGCTCAGAATGGAACCCTGAGGCACACTGCTTCCCTGAATAAAGGTGTCCACATGCACCTTGAAAACTTGCTCTTTTAAAAATTCCTGAAGGAAGCAGGGCAGACGGCCACAGAAGCCCCACGTGTACAGGTACGGAGGATACCAGTCCTCCAGCAGGTGTCGTACGCTTTCTCCAAATCGAGAAACATGGCCACAGTCTGGGATTTCCACAGATAATCACTCATAACATGGGTGGACAAAGTGATGAAATGGTCGACTGCAGAATGGCGTGCTCAACAACCACACTGTGCAGTGTAGATCTTGGCCCCAGAGAGCCGTTGGAGGTTGGCCCACATGATGGAAGAGGGAGTGAATGAAATCCAGCTAGCTTCTTTGCTATCCTGAAGTGCACTGTAAATTGCAAGACTCAAGCCATCTAACCAGCTAGGCATGAATCATGCGTTCCATCATCTTGCAAACACAGCTGGTGAGAGAAATGGGGCAACAGCTAGAAGGAAGGTGTTTGTCCTCACCGGGCTTAGGTATGGTTATGACGGTGACTTCATGCCAGCGTCTGGGAAACTCCCCCTCCACCTAGATGTGGTTGTATGTATGAAGCTGAAAGTGCTTGACCGCAACAGAATGGTGGTGCAACATCTGAATGGGAACATCATCTGGCCCTGGGATGGAGAGTCAGGATGAAGTGAGAGCATGATCTAGCTCCCTCATAGTAAAGGCAGCTTTGTAGAACTCAAGTTTCTGAGAAGAGAAGGATATTGCCAAGGCTCTTCCACTTGTTTCCAATGTAGCAAGCCAGGGTGATAGTGGAAGGAGCTCTGCAAAATGGTGGCCCAGGGTGTTGTAGATATCAAGAGGGTCCACCATGACATCGTCTATTACTGTCAGGCTAGAAATTGAGGGATGGGTCTTGGTCCAAGAGAGCCGTCGGAGATTGGCCCACACGATGGAAGAGGGAGTGGAATTGTTAAAACAACTAGTGAATGAAATCCAGCTGGTGTTTTTCCTATCCTGAAGAATGCTACAACACTGTGCACAATATTGTTTATAATGAATGCAGTTTGCCATCATGGGATGATGGTTCAAAATGCGTAGAGCACCTCTCTGCACGCGAATTGCATCGCGGCATGCCTCAGTCCATTAAGGGACGGGGACACAGCATGGTAAAGAGGAAGTGTGAGGAATGGAACGTTCTGTGGCTGTAAGAGTAATGTTTGTAATATATTCTACCTGGTCATTGCAACCGGGGAAATACTGTTCATCGAAGATCACCATGGAGGAGTAAAGCCTCCAGTCAGCCTTAGTAAGCTGCCATATGAGGGTGCGCGTAGGTGGGGTAGGAGTCAGCAAACAGGTAGCACAAGGAAATGATCATTCAAGTATGTGTCAGAGAGAATGGACCACTCGAGATGATGGGCAAGCTGGCAGTGTAGACGGATAGATCCAAATGTGAATAGGTGTGCTTGGAGTCTGAACGGAATGTGGGTACTCCTGCGTTAAGGCAGAAGAGGTTACGTTGACTGAGAGGGTCAGCCAAGAGGGCATCTCTCAAGACAGGTTCTGGCAGAACCCGAGAGAGGATGGTGCACGTTGAAGTCACCAAACAGCAGAAAGGGGTGAGATATCTGCCCAATAAGCTGAAGGAAGTTTGCCCTGGTGACATCGAATGATGGAGGGATGTAAACGGTACAAAGGGAAAAGGTCAAGAGAGGAAGGAAAAGGCGAACTCAAACAGCTTGAATGGAACGTTGTCCTCAGAGGGGAGATCAAAATGGACCAAGATGAAATGCAAGAACTCAAAGTGACTGTGAGGGGACAATTTTGTTTCCTGAAGGCAGAGAACAAGTGGACGCTGTGATTCTAATAGCAGCCATAACTCCTCTTTGTCGGATCAAAGACTGTGAATGCTTCATTGGAGGAGAGTCGTGACAAGGAAAAAATAAAGGGGTGTCACCTCGGCAGCTGCCGAGTGCCAGCCTTTGAATCATCCTGTCCAGGGCAGAAAAACAGTTGGTGGTGCACACCAGAGGCACAGAGGTCGGCCGGGTGAGGGTACCACGTGGCGACACCATCAAAAAGGATCTTCCAGTCAGCAAAGGAGAAGACTGTTTGCTTTTGTTTGACATCTTGGAGCCTTTCCAGTTGGCTGAGGAAGACTCAGATATTGGTTGGGTGGAGGGATATAAGAAGTCACCACAGGAGTATTCCTTCTGTCCTTTCTGGCCTGCTGGTTCTGTAGCTGGTGAATTTGCCCCATGAGGTGAAAGTCTGGTGGTGTGTTGCCCAGCTGGAGGAGGAAATGGGGATGCTACCATGACACTGGGCGATTTCACAACAGTGGTGCTAAATTTGAGGCGCATGTCTACATGGCCATGTCCTTCATGAAGTGAGATGTAAGAAGGACAGTACTATAAGTGTCAGACGATAGAACACATGGTTTCTGACTAGCCAACATCTTGAAAGTGACCAGGTAAGGCACTTTTTCCTGCACCCAGGTCTCCTGGACCACTCACTCATCGAGATACATGGGACAATGACAGGAGGAGGCAGCACAGTTGCTATTGCAGTTGATGCAGAGAGAAGAAGCAGGCAGACAGTCACCCTCGTGAGCATCCCTAACACAGGTTACACATTTGGCTGTCTGTTGACAGGACTCTCGAAGTGTGGTTGTAATTATTACACTGGTAGCAACAAGACATCTGTTCTGCTCAAGATCCAGATCACAAGGAAGTGAAGCAGCTGTGTTCTGCACTGCAGAGTCCTCCAGAGTCCACATACTTGACCTATATCTCACGCTTGCTATTGGCTAAAACCAATGGCATGAATTTGCTAGCAATTTCAGCAGAGAGCTCAGGGCATCTCTTGTCAGCAGCTTTAACTGGACAGAACTGCCTCAGTTCTGAAAGGCAGGCAACTTGTGTCACATAGGCACAGCAGAAGTTGCTCTGTGAGAAAACATGTAAAGATCTGACTGTGACCTTTGAAACAATTTTTTTTTTTTTTTTTAATTCTTTGACTGGCTGCCAACCTGTACATTACCTCTTATATGCTCCTTCATCTGAATTACTTTTGTCTTGTTGTGCAACCACTCAGTCATGTATCCAAAGACCTACCTCACACTACCGTGCTACCACCTCTTCACCTCATGCATCCTTTCCTAGCCCCTTCCCACCTGCATCTGACAGGTAAATGCTCTCAGTAATCAGTGATCAACAGTTAGTCTCACCATGAGTGCGGGTGTGTATTTGTGGGTGTCTGTGTGGTTGTATATGTGAATGTGTATACCTTCACTATAGAAAGAGCAAGAGCTTCAATGAATGAATGAATGAACAGATAGGGAAATGAATTCAACCACACTTATGGCGGGTACCAGCCAGTACGCATTTGCTGGGATCCACATCTTGCAGACAGTCTTTCCCACACCATACTTGTGAATTCTGTATTTTTTCGTTCTGCAAGAGGCTCTGGATGTTGGTATTCCCTGTGAAGACATTGGAGCCTCACCTCTGGACAGCTGCACTTTCCTACGAAACCAACATGTAAGTTGGTGAACCACTGAAGTTCCTTGCACTTGCACCTGAAGACGATAAGCAGCTGCCTCATGGAAAAATTGTGCAGTGGCCACAACAACATGTGCTGCACTTCCTGAGAAACTTTCAAACTAATAAAGATGTCATTTACAATTTCCTATTGTGCAGTGTGATTAACCACTGCATGTTGTGTGAAATAAATACTATTCCCACAATCTCTACTACAGTCTACATATCCATAGTAAAATGTGTACAGCTGTAGTGCTCTGAAAAAATGTACACTAAAAGAACAGCATTTAGTTTCTTTTGTAACTGATCCCAACAATGGAACCTGCTATATGTCATCGAGGGTTGGTATGTACTTGTCACATTCGATAATAATCATACTGTTCTGTAAAATAGTGAGGTGCGTCAAGAAGATATTTCCTGTGAAGGGCTGAAGAAATCATAGGGAACAAATAATAACATAGTATGAAGAAAATTATAATGGGACCTTGCAGCCTACATAAATGATGTAGTATGGTTATGTTATTGTGGAGCTCACATGTAAACACATTTTTTGTTTTTGTGAACTAAATTTAAATATAGTGCAACATAACAGTACATAAAAATACATTTAAAGTGCACAGATATGTACTTCTTTACTGACTTGTGTCTACTACAAATCTGTAAAATGATGCAAAGACAAAACTAAATATACTTTATATTACCACATCACAATAAATATACTTCATATTACACTACCATTTTGTTTGCCTCTTCATGAATCTCAGCGTGTGGGTCCAAACAAAGATTTTATAAAAGTAATTGGGAAAAGGCGAATCCAAAAATAAGAAAAAGCCAATTATAAATAAATTGCCTCTTTGTATTTTGAATTATACTACTTATATTCTGAAACTAGATCATCACAGGGAATAAATCTTACTCCGTATTTAGTGGTGAAACATTTGGCTTTGGAGCAAGTTGCACTCTGCGTGAAGCTCTGTTGAACAATTTCAAAAGAAATATTACTTCTTCCCTTCCTTTTGGATTCGGAGGTTCTGGAACCTCCAGCAATTTCACAGAGCTTTGTTCGGTACTCAGGCTCGTCTGAGTTTGCTGCTGAGACTGCTGTAAAAACACAAAAAAAACCATTTCATTCATTCTTAGAATGCACTAACTGGCTGTATGTTTTTATCAATACATTTTTGTGTGTGTAACTTCATACAGAAAGGCAACAGTTTGTTTAAGTTGTTTCAAACAAAACACAGGCTCAGAGCTGAAACATGCACTGCTACATTTTAAGACAAAAAGCATAGTACTGATGTGATAGTCAAACTGTGTAAGATAAGAGCAAAGTCCTAAATAAACAATAGGGTAGTACGATCATTCTAATATGTCATACAAGCATGAAGTTTCTGTATGGTTGCTACTGAATAATTCAGATAGTACCAGAAAAACTTATAATGAAATAACAGCTGAAAGTTGCAAATAAAATTAAAAGTGGATTACCTAAGGGTGGGTTGTTGTGCTCTCAGTTAGAAGACTGGTTTGATGCAGCTCCCCACACTAGTCTATCCTGTGCAAGTCTCATCATCTCTGTTGTGTTTACTGCAACCTATATCCAACAGAAAATGCTTACTATATTTGTGCTTAAGTGTTACTCCACAATTCCCCATGTCACCAAATTTATTATTCCTTGGTGCCTCAGTATCTCCTAATTAGCCTCACTATCCGTCCCCAGTTCCCTTCCTCAGAACACCAACCTTCCAGCAGAAGAAAGAACAGCCACACATAATCTCAAAACAAACCCTGACCTAATCATCCTACCTGCAGACAAAGGTTCCACCACTGCTGTTATGAATTGCAGTGGTTACCTAGCAGAAGCCCTCCGTCAATCGTCTGACTCCTCCACCTATGAACTCTGCCAGAGTGATCCCATCCGGGAGTCCAATACAAACTCTAATACCTGCTTAAAGCCTGAAGCCCTTCCCAGAACAGCCCCTGAATCCATTTCCCTCCTCCCCACTATGACACCCCATACACCAGCCTTCTATATGCTCCCCAAAATTCACAATCCTGGATGCCTCACTGTGGCTGGTTATTGTGCCCCCACTGAAAGAATTTCATCCCTCACTGCCCATAGACTTGCCTCCCATGTAAAGACATCAACCACTTTCTTCACCGACTCTCCACCGTGCCCACACCTTTTTACCTCCTGGATTCCTGCTCGTCACAACTGACACCACATCCCTATTTACGCCAACATCCCTCATGTGCATGCTCTTACCACTATTGAACGTTACCTTCCCCAACGTCCTTCAGACTCCAAACCCACTATCTCATTCCTCATACACCTTACTAACTTTATCCTAACCCACAACTACTTCTCATTTGAAGGGAAGGTATATGAGCAAATCTGAGGCACAGCCATCAGCACCTGCATGGCACTTTCCTACACCAACCCAAAACACCAAATCCCTAGTCTGGTTCAGGTTCATAGCCTTTGTGATCTTGATTCAGGGCCAGGACACCCTACCTTCATTCATTCACAACCTCAATGCCTTTTATCAAGTTTTCCTCCTCAACCCAACTTGCCACTTGTCAACCGGATGTTGACCTCGTCCTCTCTGATGGCTCCATCCATACCACAGTCCATATTAAACCCGTCAACCACCAACAATACCTGCATTTTTCACACCAAAAAGTCCCTCCCATATAGCCTGGCTATCTGAGGACAGCGTATCTGTAGTGACAAAAATTCCCTTACTCAGTATGCTGAGGGTCTCATTGAGACCTTCACCGACAGGCACTACCCCCAGCCCTAGTCCACAAACAGATCTCCCATACCATTTCCCCTCCATAGCCCCAATCCTTCCACCATCCCCAAGAACTAACCATAAAGGAGTGTCCCCTTCATCACCCAATATCACCCCGGACTGGAACAACCGAATCACATACTTTGCCACCCACGGCTCTGATTATCTACCATTGTGCCCTGAAATGAGGGACTTCCTGCCTGAGATCTTCCAACACCACCTAAAGTGGTGTTCTGTCACTCAGCCAACCTCCACATCCATCCATCCCAAAAGGTTCGTATCCTTGTGGAGGACCAAGCTGCAAAACCTGCCCAATCCACCCACCCAGCACTTCCTACTCCAGGCCTGTCACAGGTTTATCCTACCCCATCAGGAGCCAGGCCACCTGTGAAAGGAGCCATGTCGGTTACCATCTCTGCTGCAATCACTGCACAGCTTTTTATATTAGCATGATTACCAACCAGATTTCCACCAGGAGCTACAGCCACTGCCAAACTGTGGGCAACAGCAAAGTAGACCACCATGTGGCAAAGCATGGAGCTGAACATAAGACACTCGATTTCAATGGCTGCTTCACAACCTGAACCATCTGTACCCTTCTCTCCACCACCAGTTCTCCTGAACTGCACAGATGGAAGTTGTCCTTACAACACCTTCTCTGCTTCCATTAATATTTTCTCAACCTACAGTAACATACTGTCCCCACGCCCCTCACCCAACAGTTTCCATCCCCATCCCCATTCTCATCTCCTAACCTGTTTATTTGCAGCCCCTCTGCCAATACATCTGCCTATCTTTCCTCACTCCTCTCCTTTTTTTTTTTTTTTTTTTTTTTTTTTTTTTTTTTTTTTTTTTCCCACAACCTCATGACCCTGTACCTGTTGACAGTGTAGAACCTGCACACTCCCCCAGACAGCATTTGTCTCTCTCCCCATCCTGTGTGAGTGTGTATGTGTGTGTGTGTGTGTGTGTGTGTGTGTGTGTGTGTGAGAGAGAGAGAGAGAGAGAGAGAGAGAGAGAGAGAGAGAGAGAGAGAGAGAGAGAGAAAGGGGGGGGGGGGGGGGCTGTGGCCGAAAGCTATACGTGAATGCCTTTTAATTGTACCCGATGGTGAACTGATGTGTCTTGTTTACGGTAAGTAGCAATCTGTCATCTGTCTTTTCCTACATTGTTGATATTCCTACCTGTAGTTTCCACTGTTGAACTGAAAGCTTTGTCACTTAAGAAAGATTCCATTTTAGATAATGTAAGTTATGACAAACAGTTTAAGTCACCAATTAAGAATGTGTGTCAGTTTCCACCCTCTTTTATAGATGTTGACTTTAGATGACACGACATTGACCACCTGAGGGTGAGAAGCCAGACAACACCTGCCTCCTGCAGTGCAAGCACGTTAACCTGTCCATGGATGCACATGTCATGTAAATAGCTTAAATGTTGTTTCTAAATGAAACTGAAATTATCTTACATACTGACAGGCTTCACAAAGATTGAAAAGCAACAATTACAGACACTTATTATAAGGAAAAGAAACAGCATGAAATAGAATGAGGTGAGAAATTGTAACACATCAGACAACCATTGCTGCCTCACACTGTACACTGTGACATGTAATGTAGGCTGCAGACAATATTAAATGAGTTGGCACAAGCATTCCAACTTCTAACAGTCAACCAGTTCAGGACTGGGGAGCTGATCAGCCATCTTACAAATAAGAGGGATGTTCAATAAGTAAAGCAACACATTTTTTATGGAAGCAGGTTGGCTTTGTTCAAGAGTGTGGAATGTTTGTGGCTTTCTTTCCTATTGTGTGTGATAGGAATGGGCCATCAAAACAGCCTAGAAGCCAACTTTTTTTTGTTATTTATTTATTTATTTTTAAGGGCGCAAAAATGCTATGGTCATTAGCACCCGGTCTGTGACTTAGGAAATGGTAAAAAACGAAATTGAAAAGCAGCAACAATGGGAATGAAACTCAAAAAATTGGAGAAACTAAAAGGAGAAGAAAAGCTTAAAAATCCACTACAGAAAGGGGTTGGTTGTCCCCAAAAAGAGCTTCAAATGACTGACGTCATCTCACTGGAACTAATAAACTTGAGAACGCGATCGCCTGAGCGTGTGTCATCTGCTAAAATGGAAGATATATCAGGCGACAGCTGTAGACGGGCGCGTAACGGAGTAAAATAGGGGCACTCAATTAAAAGGTGTCTTACCGTCCACAGCTGAGAGCAGTGGGGACAGAGTGGGGGAGGATCGCCGCTTAAAAGATGTCGATGGCTAAAAAGACAGTGCCCTATCCGGAGTCTAGTTAAAATTACCTCCTCCCGACGACGCGTTCTGGAGGAGGAGGTCCAAGCACAGGGAAGAGCTTTCACGTCCCACAATTTATTATGGGGAAGTGTCAACCAATGTGCGTGCCATAAAAGAACAACACAACGACATAAAATGCTCTGTAGATCGGCGAAGGGATTCGATCGAATAGCTGGCCGAAGAAGACAGACTGCAGCCTTGGCTGCAATATCGGCCGCCTCATTGCCACAGATACCAACGTGTCCTGGGAGCCAGAGGAATGCCACAGAGACGCCCCCAAATGGAGCAAGCGCAGGCAGTCCTGAATCCAGTGGACCAGAGGGTGGACAGGGTAGAGAGCTTGGAGACTGAGGAGAGAGCTGAGAGAATCTGAACAGATAACATACTGCATCCGCTGATGGCGGCGGATGTATTGGACAGCCTGGAGAACAGCGTAAAGCTCCGCAGTATAAACCGAACACTGGTCGGGAAGCCGAAATCGATTGGGGGTGTCGCCAACAGTATAGGCACTCCCTACACCTAACGATGTTTTCGAGCCATCAGTGTAAATAAATGTGGCTTCCTTAATTTGTGCACAGAGAGCAGCAAATGCCCGATGATAAACAAGTGAAGGGGTAGCATCCTTAGGAAATCGACAAAGGTCTCGGATCAGGCAGACCCGGGGACGGAGCCAAGGCGGTGCTCTACCCCAAGTTGTCAAGAAGGTTTTAGGAAAGCGGAAGGAAAGAGAATGGAGCAGTTGATGGAAGCGGACTCCCGGTGGTAGTAGGGAGGAGGGGCGGCCTGCATACCCTACATCAAAGGAGGCGTCGAAAAAAATGTCATGGGCTGGATTAGCAGGCATGGAAGACAGATGGCTTGTATAACGACTCAGAAGGACAGCTCGCCAATTGGACAGCGGAGGTTCAGCAGTCTCAGCATAAAGGCTTTCCACAGGGCTGGTGTAAAATGCTCCAGATACTAAACGTAATCCACGGTGGTAGATAGAGTCGATAGAGTCGAGACGCCGAAGAATAGACGGTCGAGCAGAGGAGTAAACCATGCTTCCATAGTCCAATTTCGAGTGCACTAAGGCGCGATAGAGGCGGAGAAGGACCACTCGGTCCACTCCCCAGGAGGTACCATTCAGGACACGGAGGGTGTTGAGGGATCGCAGACAGCAAGCTGAAAGATAGGAAACGTGAGAGGACCAGCACAGTTTTCTGTCAAACATAAGACCCAAGAATTTAGCGACATCCGAAAATGGAAGGTTGACAGGTCCTAGATGTAAGGAGGGTGGAAGAAACTCCTTATGTTGCCAAAAATTAACACAAACGGTCTTACTGGGAGAAAAACGGAAGCCGGTTTCGGTGCTCCAAGAGTGGAGGCGATCGAGACATCCTTGAAGACGTCGTTCAAGAAGGCTAGTCCGTTGAGAGCTGTAGTAGATCACAAAATCGTCCACAAAGATGGAGCCCGAGACATCAGGAAGGAGACAATCCATAATCGGATTTATGGTAATGGCAAACAGTACAACACTCAGCACAGAGCCCTGGGGTACCCCGTTTTCTTGGGAGAAATTACGGGAGAGAGTGGTGTTCACCCGCACTCTAAATGTGCACTCTGCCATAAATTCGTGAAGAAAAAGGGGCAGCCGACCTCGAAAGCCCCAAGAGAACAGTGTGCGGAGGATGCCTGTCCTCCAACAGGTATCGTATGCTCTCTCCAGATCAAAAAATATTGCTACTGTTTGGCGTATCTGGAGAAAATTGTTCATGATATAAGTGGAGAGAGCAACAAGATGGTCAACTGCAGAACGATGCTTTCGGAAACCACATTGGGCAGGTGTTAAAAGACTTCGGGACTCCAGCCACCAAGCTAAACGGCAATTCACCATACGCTCCAAAACCTTACATACACTACTCGTGAGAGAAATGGGGCGATAGCTAGAGGGGAGATGTTTGTCCTTTCCAGGTTTCGGAACAGGAACGACGATGGCTTCCTGCCATCGTCTGGGAAAAGTACTGTCAGTCCAAATTCGATTATAAAGGCGAAGGAGGTAAAGCAGACTATGGTATGATAAATACAGCAACATTTGGATGTGGATACCATCCGGTCCTGGGGCGGAGGAGCGAGAAGAAGAGAGTGCATGTTGGAGTTCCCGCATGGAGAAAACAGTATTGTAGTTTTCGCGATTTTGAGAGGAGAAAGCAAGAGGTCGCACTTCCGCTGCACGTTTCTTCGGGAGAAACGCTGGCGGGTAATTTGAAGAGCTCGAAATCTCAGCAAAGTGTTGACCCAATGAGTTAGAAATTACGATGGGGTCCACTAATGTATCATGCACGACAGTGAGCCCAGAGACCGGGAAAAGACTAGGCGCGCCTGAGAACCATCGAATCCGACTCCAAACTTCCGAGGAGGGAGTGAAGGTGTTAAATGAGCTAGTAAATAATTTCCAGATTTCCTTCTTGCTATCGCGGATGACGTGACGGCATCGCGCTCAGAACTGCTTATAGCGGATACAGTTGGCCAAAGTAGGATGGTGGCGGAAAACGCGAAGAGCACATCGCCACTCACGTATTGCATCACGGCATGCCGCGTTCCACCAAGGAACTGGGGGGCGCCGGGGCAATTCGGAGGTGCGTGGTATTGAACGTTCCGCAGCTGTAAGAATAATGTCTGTAATATGTGTGACCTCATCGTCGACGCTAGGAAAGTGACGGTCATCGAATGTCGCTAGAGACGAAAAAAGTGTCCAATCGGCTTGGCCAAACGCCCAGCATCGTGGGCGCATATATGGCTGTTGAGGCTGCAGTCTAAGGACACATGGAAAGTGGTCACTTGAGTGTGTATCATCATGGATGAACCATTCGAAGCGGCGAGCTAGTGGAACAGTACCGACCGAAAGGTCCAAATGAGAGAAATTTGTCATGGAGGCAGACAAAAATGTAGGGTCCCCAGTGTTCAGGCAAACTAAAACCGCTTGGTGGAAGACGTCTAGCAATAGTGAGCTACACGGACAAGGATGTGGAGATCCCCAAAGCGGGTGGTGGGCATTGAAGTCCCGAACCAGCAAATAGGGGGGTGGAAGCTGACCAAGAAGATAAAGGAGATCAGCTCATGCCATTGGTGTGGACGATGGAATGTACAGAGTACAAAGAGAAAAGGTATATCCAGAAAGGGAAAGACGGACAGCAACAGCTTGGAAGGAAGTGTTTAAGGGGATTGGGTGATAATGGAGAGTATCATGGAGAAGAATCATGAGCCCTCCATGTGCTGGAGTGCCTTCAACAGAGGGGAGATCAAATCGGACGGACTGAAAATGGAGGAGAACAAAGCGGTCATGGGGACGCAGCTTTGTTTCCTGAAGACAGAAGATGACCGGCGAGTAGGAACGTAAGAGGATCGACAATTCATCCCGATTGGCTTGAAGGCCGCGGATATTCCAGTGGATAATGGACATAGGGTGAACAGAAAATGGGAGAATGTGACCAAGGTTGCCGTCAACTCAGCGACTGCTCAGAGTTTGCAACCAACAGCATGGAATGGCATTCAGCCGAAGGCAGAAGATCCTGATCCATAGGTTGTTCAGGAGGAGCTCCTGCCACCAGCAATCGGCCGCCAGCAGTGCGCCGTGGCGACACAGAAGACAGCCGAGGGCGATTACCGCCAGGTGGTGCTGTAGATGAGACACGCCTTGGCGGAGAAGGAGAGGAACTGGGTTTCTTACTAGCCTTCTTGGAAACATGATGTTTAGATCGAGGAGGAACCGATGGTTGTGAAGTTGGGGTACGTAAAAAATCTTCACGAGTGTGCTCTTTTTTCGAAGTCTTGGTGTCTGACTTTTGGGCTCGAGATTTAGCAGAACCCGATGAAGGGTGAGCCATAGAGTGGGCAGGCGAAAGTGGTGAGGTTGAACGGGTGATCTTTGCGCTGCCAATCTGACGACCGTGGCACTAAAGGTGAGGTCGCAAGTCTGCGTGGCCATCTCCTTTGTTGGGTGAGGAGAGGCAAGGACATGCTGTATTTTCCTGTCTGAGGCACGGTGGGCTGTGAAGTGGCGAATAATTTTCGAGCAGTAGAGGTCGACACCTTTTCCTTCACTCTGATTTCCTGAATGAGCTTTTCATCTTTAAAAATGGGGCAATCTCAAGAGGAAGCAGCGTGGTCACCCATACAGTTGATGCAACGAGGGGATGGAGGTGGACAAGCACCCTCATGGGCATCCTTGCCACACGTAACACATTTGGCCGGATTGGAACAGGACTGGCTGGTGTGATTGATCCACTGACACCGATAGCAATGTGTAGGGTTTGGGATGTAAGGGCGAATGGAAATTGTCTCATAGCCTGCTTTGATTTTCGATGAGAGTTGAACTTTGTCAAATGTCAAGAAGACAGTACACGTTGGAATGATGTTCATGTCAACCCTTTTCATGACTCTATGAACTGCCATTATGCCCTGCTCAAACAGGTAGTGCTGAATTTCTTCGTCAGACAATCCATCGAAAGAGCGTGTATAAACGACTCCACGTGACGAATTTAAAGTACGGTGCGGTACCACCCGGACAGGGAATGTGTGTAGCAGTGAAGTACGCAGCAATTTTTGTGCCTGGAGGGCACTGACTGTTTCTAACAACAAGGTGCCATTTTGTAATCTGGAACAAGACTTTACAGGACCTGCAATTGTGTCGACACCTTTCTGAATAATGAAAGGGTTGACCGTGGAGAAGTCGTGACCTTCGTCAGACCGAGAAACAACAAGGAACTGTGGCAACGATGGAAGGACTGTCTGTGGCTGAGACTCATTGAACTTACGCTTGTGAGCTGACATAGTAGAAGATGAGGAAACCATTGCGAAAGTATCTCCCATGATTACCGGCGTCTCCAATGGCGCGCTCCTTCCTTGTGGGGGCCCTCTCTGAGGGCACTCCCGCCTTAGGTGATTGTTCACACCTCAGGTCGCACCTCCCGACAAACAGACAGAGGGACCAATCGGCACTTTCGGAAGGTATCAGCTCGGGTAATCACCCCTCCCCGGGCCTGACCGTTACCAGGGGGTATGTACGTGTCCTACCTGTCTACCCTGGGCAGGGAATTACGCGTTACCCCGTCACCGGCTACGCATGGAAATGCGTGGGTCGGCCGTCAGACACACACAGGGAGGAAAAAAGAGAAAGGGAAAGGAAAGAAGAGATGTCTCAAACGCCGCAGCGGAGAAAAGGGCGAAGAGAAGAGGTAAGGAAAAGAGAAGGACAAAGGAAGGACGAAGACTTGCAAGCGGAGAAAGCAAAGAATTTGTTACAGTTTCGAGTGTCCGTCTCCGGACGTAGGCACAAAACATACTCCCAGAGGGGGAGAAAGGGAAGGAAAGAGGCGGAGGTGGGGGGAGGGGGGCGAAGAGAGGGGATGGGGAAGGATGCGGAAAGCGAAGGTATGCAGCCTGCAAAGGAAGGAAGGCCACATTAGCTCGGGGTCCCGTGCTCGCTACGCATGTATCCACAAAAGAGTTGTGGACCCCCTGGGGGGTAGTAGCCAACCTGTCACTCTTGTATTTTACTGGATTTTCCAATTCTCTTAGATTTTCTGTCAACAGCTGTATAATATTGTCGCAGAAGAAGCTGAGGAGTGCAGTCGCCATTGTATAGTGGTTATGACACTGGATTGTTGCAGGAAGGCTCATGAGTTCAAAACTCCCCTGGACTGAAATATTTTAATTTCTATAATCGGTTCGAGTACATTCTAGAAGTATCCACAAATGGCAAAAATCATTTTACTGGAATGTTCTGTAGCTGTATATACTGTATCTGTTCTGGCAGGAGGCAGTTCGCTCGGTGCTCTTGTATGTGCAAGTGCTGAATAAACCTTCGTTAAATGAATTTTGTGTTCGTCATTCATCTACTTACACATTCCTCTACGTGGCATTATTCTGATGGAGATGCTGGGTATTGGAACATGTGATACCGCACATTATTGACGACACAGTGGCTCCCATCAGGCCAAGACAGAGCCGCCATATACGTGGCAAGAAACCCGAGTTCGAGCCATATTCAACAGACTGCAATATATCAGAGACAAAAGAAGAAGAGGACGTTACGATGACAGCAACTGTGTGCCACCACATGATACATCCTTCCGGGTTCTCTGGTGACAATGGCCAAGATCCAAACAAGTGGCTGAAGGTATAAGAGCGTATGGCCAAATTTAACAAATGGGATGACACCGAGTGTTTGGCTAACATATTTGGCACTGCCAAGCAATGGTATGAGAACAACAAGAAGTTCACAAGCTGGGATGTATTCCAGGAGCAAGTATTTCAGCAACACACAACAACACAAGTGCAAGGCTGAAGATAAATCAAAGTGCAGGACACAGTGTCCAGGAGAAACGACAGCATCCTACATTCAAGACATCTTGGAGCAGTGTAAAATAGTGGATCCTTGAATGAAGGAGGAAGATAAGGTTGCACATCTCATGAAGTGTGTTGCTGAGGAGATGTATCAACCCTGCTCCTGAAGGAGGTTTCGACAGCAGATGGTTTCATAAAATGGTGCCAGTATATCAAGACAATGCATAAAAAAAGAATTACACGCAAGTAGTTTGAATGGCTTTCAAATGTCGTATTGATGTCTGTGATGGAGGAAGAAACTGATTACACAAGTGTTCCTCGTCAGATAGTGAGAGAAGAAGTTCAGAAGGCACTTGGATTACACAGTGAGCAAAAACCTGAGATGCTTCAAGAGGTCATAAGGGAGGAAGTGTAACAGACATTCAACCCAATCTGTCATCCTTCATTTCCCTTTAAAACTGTAAAAAAGTCGAGACCCAGGTGAAGTTACATTCCTACAATGCCGCATGAGGAACCTGTTTGGGCACCAAGGAAGACTGACATCAGGAGGACCCAAGATAACCGACCAGTATTTTTCCACTGCAAACAACTGGGACATGTGGTGCGCTATTGTAAAGAAAGGTGGCGGATATTTGATGATGACCGTGCCAGAAGACAGCAGACCGATCTTAGCGGATGCCAACTCTGGGACAATGAAGATGAACAAGAAGATGTGGGTGCAGGAAACATAGGTCACCATCACTGCAAGCTAGCTGCTGGAGAGGATGCTCCCCAACACACCGATCAAGGTCTCCATCACTGTTTAGAAACTCCAGCCGATCACCTAGCTGCCACAACCTGGAAAACTAAACGTTGCAACTTTCCTTGGAGGTGAGGCCCCGAAGAGAAAAACCCTCCATCGTCGATCGATACAAAAATGAAAGGAAACTACGTCGATATCCTCATGGGTGGCTGACCAGTCCAAGTTCTTGTGAACTCTGGAGCATCATATTCAGTCATTTCGTAGAATTACCTTCGCCAGTTGCAGAAAACCGTATTCGTCGACAGAAAAACATCTCTGCTGAAGGTGAATAATCTGAAATATGTAAAACCTACAGGAAGATGTGTCATTCATGTGGGTATAAGTGGCCATACACAGCCCTTAGAGTTCATCATCTTACAAGAGTGTAGTCATTACGTCATCCTTGAATGGGACTTTTTGAAAGCTTCTCAAGCAGTTATAGCTCGTGGTCGCTCGAAGATTATGCTAGACGAGATGAGATACTGTGGACAGGAAGATGCGCATCCGAGCGTGTGGAGACTGTGTGTGCTGGATGACATGATCATTCTTGCAGTCAGCACTAGAAAGGTAGCTATCATGTGTCATGCCATGCATCAGCCCATGGATCTTGTAGTGGAATGTAAGAGAAGCGTACCACTGAAGAACAACTTGGTCATACCAGCCTCTGTCATCTCATTTCAGAACGGATTTGGTGAATTGTGCATAGTCGCTGAGAACCGCAATTACTTCCACGATGCCTGTCCGTAGCAAATGTTGAGCCATTAATTGCAGAACAGCTGAGCATCATAGAAACCTCCCATGCCGAGTCAGTGGGCGAAATTAAACGCTACCACTGTTGTTGTTGTTGTTGTTGTGGTCTTCAGTCCTGAGACTGGTTTGATGCAGCTCTCCACGCTATTCTATCCTGTGCAAGCCTCTTCATCTCCCAGTACCTACCACAACCTACATCCTTCTGAATATGATTAGTGTATTCATCTCTTGGTCTCCCTCTACAATTTTTACCCTCCACGCTGCCCTCCAATACTAAATTGGTATTCCCTTGATGCCTCAGAACATGTCCTGCCAACCGATCCCTTCTTCTAGTCAAGTTGTCCCACAGACTTCTCTTCTCCCCAATCCTATTCAACACTTCCTCATTAGTTATGTGATCTACCCATCTAATCTTCAGCATTCTTCTGTAGCATCACATTTCAAAAACTTCTATTCTATTCTTGTCCAAACTATTTGTCGTCCATGTTTCACTTCCATACATGACTACACTCCATACAAATACTTTCAGAAATGACTTCCTGACACTTCTGAAAGTAAAACGCTACCACTACAAGACAAGATCTCCTATAGTTCGACTATCACCATATCTCACTAAGGAACAACAGAAGAAGTTACTTGCCATTCTTCAAGAGTTCTCTGAATGCTTCAATCCACAAGTGAAGAGTAAATCAGACAAATCGACAGTGAAGCACTGGCTTAGGACTGGAGACAATCAACCAATAAACCAGAGAGCATACCGTGTGTCAGCAACGGAACGTCGAATAATTCGGGATGAGGTAGAGAAAATGATGAAGAATGACATCATTCTGCCTTCACAGAGCCCGTGGTCATCACCAGTGGTTCTTGTCAGGAAGAACGACAGCACTTGGCACTTTTGTGTTGATTACTGGAAGCTTAACAAGATAACTAGAGGGATGTTTATGCTCTTCCACGAACTGACGATACACTAGATTGTCTGAAGGGAGCTAAGATTTTCTCAACCATGGACATGTACTCGGGATACTGGCAAATCGAAGTAGATGAGGCTGATTCTGAGAAAACTGCATTCATCACCCCTGAGGGCCTGTATGCGTTTAAGGTAATGCCGTTTGGTTTGTGTAATGCACCAGCAACTTGTAAACGAATGATGGATAATCTTCTAAGGCATCTGAAGTGGATGATGTGTCTTTGATATTTAGATCACATTATAGTGTTCTCAGAGAAATTTGATGAACACATAAAAAGACTGAGGGCCGTTCTTAAGTGTCTCCAACAAGCTGGACTGAAACTTAATCCAAGAATGTGTCTCTTTGGAACAAAAGAAATCAAAATACTTGGGCACCTTGTGTCAAACGAAGGTGTTCGGCCAGATCCAGCAAAGGTGAGAGCTATAACGGAATTTCCTATTCCTAAAAGTATTAGAGATGTGAGGAGCTTCCTCAGATTGCATTCTTATTACCATAATTTTATCAAAGACTTTTGTATAAAAGCCAGGCGACTCCAAGAGTTGTTACAAGCCAATGCTAAATTTATCTGGGGTGGTGCTCAACAAGATTCTTTTAATGTGTAACGGTACTTTGACTACCGCGCCTCCACCAGAGCAAAGATGTGATTTACGATCGCGCATGCAGAAGAGCGCTGCGCCAGCGACAGACTTTCATAAGTAATTTTGTTCTTCTTTTACTTTTGTGCAGGTGCTTGTTTTAACAACTAGTTCATTACTCTCTTGTTATCTTGTCTTCATACGTTTAAGACATGTATTTTTTGGCGCTGATGTTAAAGAATGATTTTAAGTGGAAATTAAAACTATATTACGAAACGAATACATGGCGTCTTCAAGTTATTTCAGTAGTAATTCACAATGGTTATCGCCAAATTTATAAATTAATCCAGACATTGAGAATTTCCAGAAATTTTCATCAGACGGAGAACAAGAGGACCAGCAAACAATAAAAAAAGGACATCCTACAGTAAAATCAAGAAGTATTCCAGATGCAGCCACGAAGACTGTATTATAATAGATACTACCTTTCTGACAGAATTATAAGGTAAATTTCAACTTATAAGTAATTTCTGATGCTATTTCCTTACAGTCGCTTTTTGTAGTGTTGCCGAGCCGGTCTGCCATCAACGGTCAAATTACAGCACTATCTCAATCAGTAATACGAAGTCTGCCTCATCTGTAACTTATTCCATCAAAATTCAACACCCAATCAGATTTTCTATTTTGTTAGAAAATTTGAAAAGAGAAATAAATAGGTTAAAGTTAGATATAGTGGGAATTAGTGAAGTTCGGTGGCAGGAGGAACAAGACCTCTGGTCAGGTGACTACAGGGTTATAAACACAAAGTCAAATAGGGGTAATGCAGGAGTAGGTTTAATAATGAATAGGAAAATAGGAATGCGGGTAAGCTACTACAAACAGCATAGTGAACACATTATTGTGGTCAAGATAGATACGAAGCCCACACCTACTACAGTAGTACAAGTTTATATGCCAACTAGCTCTGCAGATGACGAAGAAATTGAAGAAATGTATGATGAAATAAAAGAAATTATTCAGATAGTTAAGGGAGACGAAAATTTAATAGTCATGGGTGACTGGAATTCAAGTGTAGGAAATGGGAGAGAAGGAAACGTAGTAGGTGAATATGGATTGGGGCTAAGAAATGAAAGAGGAAGCCGCCTGGTAGAATTTTGCACAGAGCACAACTTAATCATAGCTAACACTTGGTTTAAGAATCATGATAGAAGGTTGTATACATGGAAGAACCCTGGAGATACTAAAAGGTATCAGATAGATTATATAATGGTAAGACAGAGATTTAGGAACCAGGTTTTAAATTGTAAGACATTTCCAGGGGCAGATGTGGACTCTGACCACAATCTATTGGTTATGACCTGTAGATTAAAACTGAAGAAACTGCAAGAAGGTGGGAATTTAAGGAGATGGGACCTGGATAAACTGAAAGAACCAGAGGTTATACAGAATTTCAGGAAGAGCATAAGAGAACAATTGACAGGAATGGGAGAAAGAAATACAGTAGAAGAAGAATGGGTAGCTTTGAGGGATGAAGTAGTGAAGGCAGCAGAGGATCAAGTAGGTAAAAAGACGAGGGCTAGTAGAAATCCTTGGGTAACAGAAGAAATATTGAATTTAATTGATGAAAGGAGAAAACATAAAAAAGCAGTTAATGAAGCAGGCAAAAAGGAATATAAACGTCTCAAAAATGAGATCGACAGGAAGTGCAAAATGGCTAAGCAGGGATGGTTAGAGGACAAATGTAAGGATGTAGAGGCTTATCTCAATAGGGGTAAGATAGATACTGCCTACAGGAAAATTAAAGAGACCTTTGGAGATAAGAGAACCACTTGTATGAACATCAAGAGCTCAGATGGAAACCCAGTTCTAAGCAAAGAAGGGAAGGCACAAAGGTGGAAGGAGTATATAGAGGGTCTATACAAGGGCGATGTACTTGAGGACAATATTATGGAAATGGAAGAGGATGTAGATGAAGATGAAATGGGAGATACGATACTGCGTGAAGAGTTTGACAGAGCACTGAAAGACCTGAGTCGAAACAAGGCCCCCAGAGTAGACAACATTCCATTGGAACTACTGACGGCCTTAGGAGAGCCAGTGCTGACAAAACTCTACCATCTGGTGAGCAAGATGTATGAAACAGGCGAAATACCCTCAGACTTCAAGAAGAATATAATAATTCCAATCCCAAAGAAAGCAGGTGTTGACAGATGTGAAAATTACCGAACAATCAGCTACAAAATATTAACCTTTACAGACGAATGGAAAAACTAGTAGAAGCCGACCTCGGGGAAGATCAGTTTGGATTCCGTAGAAATACTGGAACACGTGAGGCAATACTGACCTTACGACTTATCTTAGAAGAAAGATTAAGGAAAGGCAAACCTACGTTTCTAGCATTTGTAGACTTAGAAAAAGCTTTTGACAATGTTGACTGGAATATTCTCTTTCAAATTCTAAAGGTGGCAGGGGTAAAATACAGGGAGCGAAAGGCTATTTACAATTTGTACAGAAACCAGATGGCAGTTATAAGAGTCGAGGGACATGAAAGGGAAGCAGTGGTTGGGAAGGGAGTAAGACAGGGTTGTAGCCTCTCCCCGATGTTATTCAATCTGTATATTGAGCAAGCAGTAAAGGAAACAAAAGAAAAATTTGGAGTAGGTATTAAAATCCATGGAGAAGAAATAAAAACTTTGAGGTTCGCCGATGACATTGTAATTCTGTCAGAGACAGCAAAGGACTTGGAAGAGCAGTTGAACGGAATGGACAGTGTCTTGAAAGGAGGATATAAGATGAACATCAACAAAAGCAAAACGAGGATAATGGAATGTAGTCGAATTAAGTCGGGTGATGTTGAGTGTATTAGATTAGGAAATGAGACACTTAAAGTAGTAAAGGAGTTTTGCTATTTGGGGAGCAAAATAACTGATGATGGTCGAAGTAGAGAGGATATAAAATGTAGACTGGCAATGGCAAGGAAAGCGTTTCTGAAGAAGAGAAATTTGTTAACATCGAGTATATATTTAAGTGTCAGGAAGTCATTTCTTAAAGTATTTGTATGGAGTGTAGCCATGTATGGAAGTGAAACATGGATGGTAAATAGTTTGGACAAGAAGAGAATAGAAGCTTTCAAAATGTGGTGCTACAGAAGAATGCTGAAGATTAGATGGGTAGATCACATAACTAATGAGGAAGTATTGAATAGGATTGGGGAGAAGAGAAGTTTGTGGCACAACTTGACCAGAAGAAGGGATCGGTTGGTAGGACATGTTCTGAGGCATCAAGGGATCACCAATTTAGTATTGGAGGGCAGCGTGGAGGGTAAAAATCGTAGGGGGAGACCAAGAGATGAATACACTAAGCAGATTCAGAAGGATGTAGGTTGCAGTAGGTACTGGGAGATGAAGAAGCTTGCACAGGATAGAGTAGCATGGAGAGCTGCATCAAACCAGTCTCAGGACTGAAGACCACAACAACAACAACATTTTGTATTTTCAGGGCAGAACCCCGAGGAGAGGAAACACTATAACTGGCGTCCTGGTGCCAGGACTTACAATATTCGGATTTGATACAAGTGCAATTATTACAAATTTTGGACATTTTATCTAATTTTAATCACTTAATAGCATCAGAAAATGAATTTGGACTAATTGTCATTCATTTCAATTGTAACGTTACGTGCATGAAATTTACAATATTGTTTGGCCTGCTGAGGAAATTAATTTGTTAAAACAAAAGGAAAAGGATAATGTTCCATAAAATAATTTGCATGGATGTGAAAGAAAAAATTTTGGATTGAAAACTGTATATGTGACGTTACATTTGCAACATAAGACTGCAGAAAAAAAAAATTGGTGAGTACAGAAATTTACATTTTTTTCCAGTTTCAAGCAGCCATCCTGTACGTCCTTTATTCCAATCCATTTATTTCGATATTATTTTTCCAAATTGTGGTTAAAATTGATTTACTATTGTTGCAAATGATAAGTGAAGAAATGAAGAGCATATTCACAGGAAAATTTCAGTACCAGTTTTATAATTCAATTTCTTATTAAAAATTATCTAGAAATATCCAGTTCCATAAGAAAAATTTCAGATTTCAACAGATCCTATTTTAAAATTTTTTTGCCATTGGAAAATTTTATTTGCAATTAATTACAAAAATCACAAGATGGACGCTAGACGTGTAGAAATTATTTCCGCGGACGAGCTTAGTGAAAGTGACACAGTGCAAAACATGTCCGACAGTCAAATGAATATTGAACTTAATAGTGAGGATGTTCAAGACATAATTTTACCAGATCGACTAAGACAACAACCCCTATATTTAAACAGATATACAGGCGAATGGAGAGTGAGTACAATGCAACAAAAAGCGACAGTGACAACGTCAACTTCAGAACCAGACATTAATCAGACACGGAAAAATGACGAATCTAAGACACAGGACTCTGACATGCTCAACCGGATTCTGAAATTATGTGGTGAGCAAAACAAAAGATTTGATGCTTAGGACGAGAAAAATGACAATTTAAAACGTGACATTGGCAAATTTGACACTAAATTCGATGAACTGACACGGAACATAAAACAAAAGTTTGAAAAACAATCGAGACAAATTGCCACTTGACAGAAACCACCTGTAGTCTTGGAAGGAAATTTACTGACTTATCAGACAAGGTTACGAGACAAGAAAAGGTATTTGTGGAATTCAGTGACGAGACAAAAACTGACTTACGATGATGTAATGAGAAATTGTTAACAGTAGTTTTTGAACAACAGAAAACCAGTACCCAAGTTGACGAATTACGACAGTCACACAATTCCGTATAAATAAACCAAGAACACTTAGACCAGACGATTACAGACAGATTAAATGATGTAACATTGGAACAGAAATCCTTACAGGAAAATTTAGAAAAACTTGAAGACAGAGCAGATGTAGCATCTTTAAAGAATGACAACTCTAGCAGAGAAACTTGTACATATATGTAAACTATGTGATGATTATTAAGATGAGAAGTTTGAGAGAATGACACAGATCATTTTACATAAGACAAAGGAACAAGTAAAGAGAGAACAGATAATATTCAGAAAGAGGTACGTAAACTTGAGGCCATATACAGACACAAACAGGCAAAGATGTTGTTGAATGACAGGTGAGGTATGAGTGGCAGCAACTTGAAATTAGCGGAGATTGAGGCCTGTTTGTGTCTGTATATGTGTGGATGGATATGTGTGTGTGTGTGTGCGAGTGTATACCCGTCCCTTTTTCCCCCTAAGGTAAGTCTTTCCACTCCCGGGACTGGAATGACTCCTTTCCCTCTCCCTTAAAACCCACATCCTTTCGTCTTTCCCTCTCCTTCCCTCTTTCCTGATGAGGCAAAAGTTTGTTGTGAAAGCTTGAATTTTGTGTGTATGTTTGTGTTCGTTTGTCTGTCTGTCGACCTGCCAGCACTTTCATTTGGTAAGTCACATCATCTTTGTTTTTAGGTATATTTTTCCTTCGTGGAATGTTTCCTTCTATTATAAAGAAATGTAAATATTATTGATTTGATTTATTATTGGTCCTGTAGATCATACAATTTGTACAGCAAAGCACAACATGATATAGGACAAGTCAATTTGAAAAATTATGTTAAGATGGTATATGACGAGAAATGACAGTGGTGGCACATAACTCACATAGCAGAATACATATAGGATATATAGACAAAATATAAAAAAGGTGGTGTGTGATGAGAGATGATGGTGGTGCATACTGCACATAGCAGAATACATATAAGAGATACAGACAGAATATGAGTAACAAACAATAATTAAATTATCTTACTAAGTAGAAATATCTACAAGTGAATATACAGCTTATTACAAGTAATTACAATATTGTGGTACATAGTTCATATAGCAGAATACATATATGAGATACAGACAGGATATAGATAAGATACAATAATTAATTATCTGACTAAGTAGAAACATCTACAACTGAATAAACAGCTTATTGCAAGTAATTAAAATTTTGTTTCAAGAAATTCATGTACGAAATAGAAACAGTGATTTTGTAGCAATTCCTTTAATTTAATTCTCATAATTTTTGGGTTTATGCTTGTTTTTATGTTGGTTGGGAGGTGGTTGTATATTTTAATTCCCATACATTTAACCCCATTCGCATATAATTTTGTGTTGTGGGCTATAATTTGTAACTGTGTTTTCTTTCTGGTGTCGTGTGTGGCGGTCTGCATTTCTGTCAAGGGCATCGAAGATCTGCACTGTAAAACAAGCTAGTTCCAATATATAGAGGCATGGCAGTGGCAGGATTTTTAGCTGTTGAAATAGTGGTTTACAGTGTTCAGTTCTTTTTTTTACATTTCATTATTCTTACTACTTGCTTTTGTAACTTGAAAATTGTGAGAGAATCAGAGTTCTTTCCCCAGAAGATTAGGCCATAGCTCAAGACAGACTCTAACAGGGCAAGGTACACCAGCTCCAAGGTATCTACACTGGCTGTGTCTTTTACTGATCATAATAGACAGCAGGTTTTACTAAGCTTTTGTGACAATGCCTCAATATGTGGTTTCCAATTTAGTGTGTTACTGATGGTAAGTCCAAGAAATTTGGTGTCCTGCCTGTTCGTAATGTCACCTTTGCCGATAACTATAACTGCATTGATGAGGATTAGATTTTGTCTAGTATGGAAGTTCATACTTACAGTTTTTTTTGAGTATTTAGAGTAGTCTATTTGCTTCAAACCACAATTGTAAATGACAAGTAGTTTCATTAACTGCATATTGCAATGTGTCACTTCTGCTGGTTATCAGGATATTTGTGTTGTCTGCATACAGAAATGAGCTGGCATTTGGTATGTCTTCTGGGAGCTCATTTATGAACAATATGAAAAGAACATGGCCAAGGACAGATCCCTGAGGGACACAATTTGTTGTATGTAGTATATCTGATCTGCAGTGCCTGAATGTCTCTGATTTTCTTATTTCTATATATTGCTTTCTTTGATTATGGTAGCTATGGAACCAATTGTGGGCTACACCTCTAATAACATACTCATGGAGTTTCATAAGCAGCAGCTTGTGGTCGACCATGTCAAAGGCCTTGGACTGATCAAGAAATATACCAACAGCAGGTTGTTTATGGTCAACGAAACTTGAGCACTTTTCTAGAAATGCATACAGAGCATGTGTGGTGGACCTATTTTTACGAAATCTGTATTGGGAAGATGTGATTATGTTGTTAGAATTTAAACATATATCTAATCTAGTTAACATACAGTATTCAAATATTTTTGGGAAGGCAGATAGTATAGCAATTGGCCTATAGTTTGTCATTTCCGTTTTCTCTCCCTTCTTGTAGAGAGGTATAATTTTAGCAAGTTTTAGCTGGTTTGGAAATGTTCCCTCTAGAAATGAGGTATTTATGATATTTGACAGGGGTCCACTGATGTAATTTGAACACTTATGAAGTAAGAATTGGGCAATGAAACCAAGCCACAGCAACAGCCGAATTTGCCGGAAAATGAACGACGACCGAGCTAAGCGCTCGGGTTACGGTCGGTAGGGAGCAGAGTGCAACGGACCCGCCAATTTGTTTTCTCAGATATGACGACGGTAAGAAAATAGAAAAAGAATTATATTAGGATGTAGATTTTAATAGTACCAGTAAAACAAAGAAGATTATTCAGGCTATAACACGAGTTATGATTGGTAGTTATGAAGCGGAAGTAATGTTAGATACAGGAGCAGCAGCAAGCGTCACTTCAATGTCTTTGTATAATGAACTCAAATGAATAATGAACAGACAAACATTGCCAGTACAGAATTGTCACATTATAAGAGCCACCGGTAATAAATCAAAGAACGTGAAATTTCAAGCTCTCATTAACTTCACATTTTCAAGTATACCACTCAACTACAGTTTTCTGGTAGTAGACAAATTAGTTATGCATTGCATATTAGGAATTGACTTTTTGAATGAATATCAAGCAATCATAGATTTAGGAAAAGGGAAATGTCATTTAACCATAAACCAACAACAACTGACAATAGAGTTAACACAGGGTAAAAATTTAAACAGTAAACAAGGTAAGTTTAAACAGTTATATTTTGCGTATCCACCAGCAACAAACATATGTGATTTAACTTTTAATGAAGCTGTATCTCAGGGAATTAAACCTAATGATTTATATGAGAAACGGACAGAATCTGAATATCTGATGAAGGAACAACAACTTGAATTACTTGAAGTTTTGCAGTAATTTGCTGAGGTATTTGTGGAGAAACCTGGAATTATTAGAGGCTACACTTATGAGATGGATGTTAAAGCACACAAAACATACTTTAGAACATATTTAATATCCCTTGGTCAAAGAAACCCGCAGTTTTGAAAGAGATTGAAAGAATGCAAGCTTGGGGTATCATTGAAAGGTCACATTCACCATATTGCAGTCTGATCCTAGCAATTAATAAAGAGGATGGTAGTGTAAGATTAGTGCTGGATGCACGAGAAATTAACAAAGTCATAATCCCAATCAACACACGACCTATAAATTTGGAAGAACAACTTTTAAAATTTCATAATGTACAGTATTTAACCAATACTGACCTCCGCTCATCGTTTTGGCAGGTGAACCTCTATAAAATCAGCTGTAAATACACTGCATTTCTATGTGAGGGACGTAGTTATAAATTCTGTGTTCTACCCTTTGGTCTACGAGTGAGTGCTGGAGTATTTATTGAAGCCTTAGATGCTGTTCTTGGACCACAATTGTTATCGCAAATCACAGTTTATGTTGATGACATTGTCATTGCCACCACTACTTGGGAAGAACATGTTAATCTTTTGAAGCAACTTCTGACTAAATTTTCTGACACAGGTGTCACTATCAATTTATCAAAAACTAGGGAGGAGAGAAATCAAATTCCTTGGTCACATCATATCAACTCAAGGCATTTATCCAGACTCAAGCAAAATTGATGCAATTAAGAATTTTCCATCCCCACAGAATCGTAAACAACTCAAAGCTTTTCTTGCTCTATCTTCATTCTTCAGGAAATTTGTACCCTACCACCATCTTAACAGTCCACACCTTCTATCTTTACTCAAAAGAAATAATATTTGGAAATGGACAGTTCTGTCAGACAGATTTTGAAGCGATTAAGAATGCTTTAGTAAATGCACCGTTGTTATGTCATCCTGACATGATGTCAGACTTTTGCCTAGTAACAGATGCAAGTTCCTATGGACTCGGAGAATTTTTATTCCAAATTCATGTAGAAAATGAACAAAGAGTCATCAAACCTATGAGTTTTGCTAGCCGCATGCTCACTGAATGCGAAAAGTCGTATTCAGTGTCTGAGCGCGAAATACTTGCCATAGTATGGGCATTTCGCAAGTTTTGGTACTTTCTATGTGGAAAACGTTCTAAGCTTTATACTTATCATCAACCTCTTTCTTTCCTGCTATCATGCAAGTTATTACATTCATGTCTTGCACGCTGGTGTGCATCACTGCAAGAGTATGGTTTCGATATTATATACATAAAAGGAGAATCCAACATTATAGCCAAAGCTCTATCTCGTTTGCCACGAGGCCTACAAGAATTTTCAAATGTGACAGGACAAACATCAGATTTCAAAATTTTACACATGTATGATGGTACATTTGCACCTTACTAAAAAAACATGTGCAGGAAGTTTGCCATATTGCAGGACAATGATCCCAGGTGAAAGAAAGCAGAAATATGACAGAGGTGTCAGGAAAGCATAAACATTTCAAGTTGATGAGTTAGTTTTACTAAGAACACATCCTAAACCCACAAAACTGAAACACTTAAACAGGAAATGGCAGGTCTTATACTCTGCACCATACCGAACTGCAAATATTCCACACCCTGGCTGTTATTCATTAGAATATCCATTAACACACAAACCCAGAGGTCTACATCCACACAGACATTTGAAAGAATACATACAGTAAAATGTTAGCTAATGAGAAGCAGATAATTAATATGATATACATTTATGATGAGCCTAGATTGAAGTTATACAGATATTTACAATCTAATGAATGCAGGTAAGTCTAGAAAGCACATGTGAACCATCCAATAGCTAATAAGATATTTGGTTATAAGAGGAGTTGCTATTGAGGCATAAACACATCAGAGGAGGCATATACACATTAGAGGAGGCAGAGAGCTGAAAAGAATTATTTTCTTTAGGAGGCATGTGATAATAGTAATGTTGATATGAGGGATTGAATGAGACAAGTGAATGTAATTTTAGTTTAATAAGAGGATAAATAGTAATATGGAGAGAGGTAAATTGATTTAAGATGAAAAAAGGGTATTATTATTATTATTGAAGTAAAAAAGGAAGACATCGTGAATAACAGGTGAGAATGTTATGAGTAATTGAGAATATGTTGAGAGGAGGGAAACTAGATTTGAATGAAACTTCCTGGCAGATTAAAACTGTGTGCCGGACCGCGACTCGAACTCGAGACCTGTGCCTTTCGTGGGCAAGTGCTCTACCAACTGAGCTACCCAAGCACGACTCACGCCCCGTCCTCACAGCTTTACTTCTGTCAGTACCTCATCTCCTACCTTCTGCCAGGAAGTTTCATATCAGCGCACACTCCGCTGCAGAGTGAAAATCTAATTCTGGAAACATCCCCCAGGCTGTGGCTAAGCCATGTCTCCACAATATCCTTTCTTTCAGGAGTGCTAGTTCTGTAAGGTTCGCAGGAGAGCTTCTGTTAAGTTTGGGAGGTAGGAGACGAGGTAATGACAGAAGTAAAGCTGTGAGGACGGGGCGTGAGTCGTGCTTGGGTAGCTCAGTTAGTAGAGCACTTGCCCGCGAAAGGCAAAGGTCCCGAGTTCGAGTCTCAGTCCAGCACACAGTTTTAATCTGCCAGGAAGTTTCATATCAGCGCACACTCCGCTGCAGAGTGAAAATCTCATTCGAGATTTGAACGTTATATCACATGTACTCATGGAATACAGAATGAAAGTAGTGCAAGCAGTATTATTTATTGAAAAATTGGTATGCCTGAGATAATAACTTATGTGATGTCTTATTTATATTCTTATAACTAAAGGTGAATTTCGACAGTATCTCTATGGAAGGCCATTCACAGTTGTTACAGACCATGATTTTCTTTGTTGGTTGACAGGTCTTAAGGATCCAACAGGACAACTCGCCAGGTGGGCACTATATCTTCAAGAATATGACATTACCATAGTGTACAAAAGTGGAAGAAACCCTGTGGAAGACCATCAAGACTTCAATGAAGATAGTGCCTGTCTCACTGCACTCAAGGATCTATCTTCTTAGCAGAAGAAGGACGCCAAGATATCTCAAATCATGCTTGCCTTAAATCAGTCAGAGGATGTGAAAGGACAATTTAAGGTAGTTAATGGATTACTTCGCAAGAAAAACTTTGATCCGTTTGGGAAGAGGTGGCTACCAGTGATTCCTAAACACATGCACTTTGTGTTCTGCAGAAATTCCATGACACACCTGAGGCATGACATTTTGGATTTATTAAGACATCCGATAGGATCCGCAAGAGATTTTTCTGGCCTGGTTTATTTAGGAGTGTCCGTCACTATCTGTCGCACTGTCGAGAGTGTCAGAGGAGAAAGGCAGTTCCTCAGAAACCAACTGGCCGACTCATACCAATTCCAGCAGCCGAAACGCCTTTCCAGTGTGTTGGGATTGACTTCCTCAGACGATTTCCAACGTCTGCTAGTGCCAATAGATGGATTATTGTTTGCACTGATTATCTGACGCGCTATGCCATTACAAAATCCGTGAAAACAGCCGAAGCATTAGAGGTAGCCAAATTCATTGTGGAAGAGAATGTATTAAAACACGGTGCCCCAAGGTCATTAATTACAGATTGAGGGAAAGTTTTTCAATCTAATCTTGTGACAGAGATAAGCCGTCGGTGCAACATTCCTCATCACATGACGACTGCCTGCCATCCGCTAACTAACAGGCTTACTGAACGCCTTAATAAGACCTTAGCCGACATGCTATCAATGTTCGTCATTGTTGAACGGAGTAACTGGGATGAGGTTCTACCTTTCGTAACGTTTGCGTACAACACCGCCAAACAAGACACCACAGGATGTATGCCATTTTTCCTCGTGCACGGGCGTGAGGCGACTACGACGACAGACACTGTGTTTCCGCTACATCCTCATGATGTGGAAGACGACTACACTGGCCAGGTGTTAACCAGAGCTGGGGAAGCTCGGCAGTTAGCTCGACTCTGCACGTTGCAGGCTCAAGAAAACGATCGCTGAAGGTACGGCGCGAGCCACTCCCATGTTGTCTACCAGCCTGGTGACCTCGTCTGGATCTTCACTCCTGATCACAAGGTTGGTCTCTCTGAGAAGCTCCTCAGGCGCTACTTTGGACCTTATAAGGTTGTAAGACAGTTGTCTGATGTTACTTATCAAGTTGAAGATTTTGACCCTGACGCAAGATGATGAAAGATAAGAGATACGGCCCACTTCCTTCGAATGAAGCCCTATAAGGATCCTGCAACCCAGGGTAAATTCGAAGCTCCAGCAACAGGCTACAAGCAGAAAGGTAACGAAGAGCGTAGCGGCAAGGGAAGTTCTAAGAAGATAACCGCCAGGGTGAACATCAGTCTTTGGGAGTCAGAGTATGCAGGGCTGATGACTCATTCCCAGAGTAGGAGGGCAGAAGACTGAGACGCTGTTCTCTTAAGGAGGGAGCAATTTCGCAGAAGAAGCCGAGTAGCGCAGTCGCCGTAGCGTACTGGTTACGATATTAGATTCTTGCATCGAGGGTTGTGAGTTCAAAACTCACCTGAACTGCAAAATTTTAACTTCTATATTCAAATCGATTACACTCTAGAAGTATCCACAAATGGCAAGAATCTTTGTAGTGGAATGTTCTGTAGCTGTATATATACCATATGCGTTCTGGCTGGAGGCAGTTCACTCCATGCTCTTGTATGTGCAAGTGCTGAATAAACCTTCGTTAAGTGAAGTTAGTGTCCGTCATTCATCTACTTACACCTTCCTCTGCACGACAATATCAATGCTGTGGTACCTCTGAACTGTGAACCAGCTTCTCCCCCACGGACGTCAATCTGCAGTGTCAATCATACTGAAAGACACTTTTTCTTCTGTCTAGTGGAATAACACACCTACAGAAGTGGAACTCAATGTATTTTTTATAACATACAGTACTAATTTCTTCCAATTGATCCTCTACATAGGTGTTAAGATTCTGGTCAGATGTTTGGCTGAATAGATCTCACAAAAGACTCTGAACCATTTTACCATAAAATCTGAATATCAATTGTCTTTTTGTTGATGATTTATTTAATCTCATGCAGGTCAAATACACTCCATGCCATTCACCTTGTCCCCACAGAGCAAATGACTGCACTCAGTGGGTAGAAGTGCCACTCTGCACCTCTTGTCACTGATACCACAGGATCGGCACAACTCTGATCTGTACAAACCATCAAAAATTACTTGAAAGTGGGGTGCTTCCCACATAATAACTACCTTAACCCACAAACATATTTTGTGGCTAATATAGATCAATGACGTAGAACGTCTCATTCTGTGAATGATGTATTACACCTGATATTCACCTGTCAGACAAAATATGTTGTGTTCATGAACTTAATTCTAAAAGGTATAATGCGCTTAGGGAAAATGCAATTCAGTTCACTTTCACCAAGTAATTCTCATCATAAGATTATCAAACACAAAAGCTATTTCCAGGTCAGATCCCTACGGGTCTCGCATATAGTTTATTTCATTACAGTCTTTGTTTACCTTGGGTATAATTTCAACTCTGCTCCATATTTTGGACATTTTAATTCTGAGCTTATACTTCAGTATTCTCCTTTTGTTCTTATTATCTGGGTTACATGATTTCTACTTCACTTAGCTACTGGTATTCCAATATGCAAATTTTTGTACATTTCTCAAGACATTACACTTAACCTTTATTTTGTTTTATTTGCTGCACATAGGTGACACTACTTTAATGGCATGTTCTCTTTACTTCAGGTCTAGGCAGAGGTATTATCTGTGTTATGTTTATTTGCAATTTAAATTATTTCAATTAATTCATTCACCCAAGGAGTTGCTTCTGACATTGGAATCAACAATCTCTTTTTCTACTCCCAACCCCAGGTACTCGTCTCCTTAAACCATGATAGAGATGCACTTAAATTAATGAAGTATAATGAACCAGGTGCAGTCCACATTAGTCCTATCTGGAAAGCATTTCTTTAATGTGAATATACTTCCTGTTCATGTTCACACCTCAGTCTAGGGCGGTCGGTCGATTGCATCGTACAGTGAAATCATCTGTCCCATCTACATCTACATAGACACTCTGCAAGCTGCTGTATGGTGCATGGCGGAGAGTCTCCTGTACCACTATTAGTCATTTCCTTTCCTGTTCCAATTGAAAGTAGAGTGAGAGAAAGACAACTGTCTGTATGCCTCTGTGTGAGCCCTAATTTCTTTTATCTTATCTTTCTGGTCCTCATGCACAATATATGTTGGCAGCAGTAGAATTATTCAGCAGTCAGCTTCAAATGCTGGTTCTCTAAATTTTCTCAATAGTGTTTCTCGAAAAGAACATTGCCTTGCCTCCAGGGATTCCCATACGAGTTCTCGATGCACCTCCACTGTTAAAACCCATCGGTAGCAAATCTAGCAGGGCGCCTCTGAATTGCTTCGATGTCATCCTTCATCCGAGCTGGTACGGATCCTAAACACTCGAGCAGTACTCGAGGACAGGTTGCACAAGCATCCTATATGCAGTCTCCTTTACAGGTGAACCATTCTTTCCTAAAATTTTCTCAGTAAACTGAAGTCGACAATTTGCCTTCTGTACCACGGTTCTCACATGCTCTTCCCATTTCATATTGCTTTCAAATGTTATGCTCAGATATTTAAACAACTTGACTCTGTCAAGCAGGACACTAGTAATGCTGTAACCGAACATTAAGAGTTTGTTCTTCCTACTCATCTGCATTAACTTACATCTTTCCTCATTTAGAGCTAGCTGCCCTTCCTCACACCACTAGAAATTTTGTCTACGTCATCTCGTATCTTTCTACAGTCACTCAACTTCGACACCTTACCGTACACCAGAGCATCGTCAGCAAACGTGCACAGTTTACTGCCCACCCTGTCTGTCAAATCATTTACGTATATAGAGAACAACAGCGGTCCTATCACACTTCCCCAGGGCACTCACGATGATGCTGTTCTCTCTGATAAACATTCGCCATCGAGGACAACATACTGGGTTCTACTGCTTAAGAAGTCTTCCGACCACTGACATATCTGTTAACTTATTCAGTACGCTTGTACCTTCATTAAGAGCCTGCAATGTGGCACGGCACAGTATCAAACTCTTTCTGGAAATCTAGGTATATGGAATTTGCCTGTTGCCCTTCGTAAATGGTTTGCAGTGTATCATATGGGAAAAAGGCAGTTTGAATTTCGCACAAGCAATGCTTTCTAAAACCGTGCTGATTCGAGAACATAAGCTTCTCACTCTCAAGAAAGTTTATTATATTCAAACTGAGAATATGTATGTAATATGTTTTCTGCAGCATACTGAAGTTAGGGATACTGGTCTCTGATTTTGCCATTCTGTTATTTTATGCTTCTTATATTCTGAAGTCATCTGTGCTTTTTTCCAGTTGCCTGGGACTTGTTCTGGGTGAGACAGTACGGATAAATCCAAGTTAAGTAAAGGGAAAATGATGAAGAGTGCTCTTTGTAAAATCGAACTGGGATTCCATTGGGATTTGATAATTTATTTACTTTCAAATCTTTCAGTTCTTTCTCTATGCCAGGGTCGTTTATTACTATGTCCTCCATAGAGGAGCCTGTCTGATGGTCAAATGACAGTATGTTTGTACGATTCTCCTGTGTCAATGATTTCTTGAATGTGAAATTTAAAACTTCAGCTTTCATTTTGTATCTTCAAGTGCCACACCATATTGGTCAATAAGGGAGTGAATGGAAGTCTTATAGCCACATATCAGTTTTACATATGAGCAGAATTTTCTCTGGTTTTCTGCCAGATCTTTTGCCAAGGTGTGGCAGTGGTAGTTGTATGCTTCATGCATAGATCTTCTCACAGACACACAAATCTCTACTAACCTTCACTTGTCATCATTTGTGCATTCTCTTTTTAAGTGAGAGTACAATGATCTCTGCTTCCTCAGCATCTTCCAAATTTTGTTATTAAACCATGGTGTGTCTTTTCCATCCTTCATCCACTTACTAGACACATAACTCTCCAGACCACAATTTAAAATCTGCTTTAACTTTGCCTGTAACTCCTCTATGTCCATCTTACTGGAATTAAGTCATGTCAATTCACTGTCTAAGTGAGATGCTAACAATTGCTTACTTTCTCCATCTAGCAGAAACACTCTCCTAAACTTCTTGACTGATTTATTAATTTTCGTAACCATACTACTATGATGACATTATGATTGTTAATCCCTGTTTCCATCATGGCATTGTCTATAAGTTCAAGCCCACTTGTAGCTACAAGGCCTAAGGTATTTCCTTTGCATATGAGTTGCTGAACTAGCTGCTCAAGACAGTTTTCAGAAAATGTGTCCAAAAGTATTTTACATAACTGTCTGTCAGTACCCCCCACAGTGAATTTGTCGACATTCCAGTCTATTCTCAGTAGGTTTAAGTCACCTTTAACTATTATTGCATGACTGGATATATCTGTGCTGCTGACCGCATACTTTCTTTGAATGACTCTAGAAGTGTCACAGTGGAGTGAGGTGGCCAGTAAAACCATCCAACAATTATCTTGGTTTCTCCTTCACATGTAATACACAACTAGATAACATCACTGTCACACTCAACTTTGACCTCAATAAACACAATATTTTGTCAACTTCAATGAACACTTCCCCTGCTATGGCCTCTAACCTGTCTTTCTGATACAAACTGAAGAGCCAAAGAAACTGGTGCACCTGTCTAATGTCAAGTAGGGCTCCCGCTACAATGCAGAAGTGCTGCAACTTGTTGTGGCATGGACTCGACTAATGTCTGAAGTAGTGCTGCAGGCAACTGACACTATGAATCCACCAGGGCTGTCCATAAATCTGTAAGTGTACGAGGATGTGTAGATCTCTTCTGAACAGCATGTTGCAAGACATCCCAGATATGCTGAACAATGTTCATGTCTGGGGAGTCTGTTGGCCAGTGGAAGGGTTTAAACTCAGAAGAGTGTTCCTAGAGTCACCCTTAAGTAATTCTGGATGAGTGGGATGTTGCACATTCCTGCTGGAATTGCCCAAGTCCATCATATGCACAATAGACATCAATGGACCCAGGTGATTCGACAGGATGCTTACATATGTGTCACGTGTCAGAGTCACATCTAGATATATCAGGGATCCCATATCACTCCAACTGCACATGCCCCACACCATTATAGAGCCTCTTCCAGCTTAAACAGTCCCCTGCTGACATGCAGGGTCCACCAGTTCACTAGGTTGTCTCCATACCCAAACATGTCCATCTATGTGATTTGAAATGAGTCTCATCTGTCCAGGCAAACTGTTTCCTGTCATTAACAGTCCAATGTCAGTGCTCACAGGCCCAGACAAGATGTAAAGCTTTGTGTCATGGAGTCATCAAGGGTACATGAGTGGCCCTTCGGTTCAGAAAGCACCTATTGATGAAGTTTCTTTGAATGGTTCACACACTGACACTCGATGATGGCCCAGCACTGAATTCTGCAGTAAGCTGCAATTTCTGTCACGTTGAACAATTCTCTTCAGTTGTCGTTGGTGACATTCTTGCAGGATCTTTTTCTGGCCACAGTGATGTCACAGATATGATGTTTTACTGAATTCCTGATATTCACAAACACTTGTTCGCTACCTCGGAGTTGCTCTGTCCCTTTGCTAGTGCAGCGACTTTAACACCACATTCAGACTCACTTAAATCCTGATAAGCTGACTTTGTAGCAGCAGTAACCAATCTATCAACAGCACCACACTCTTATTGTCTTATATATGCATTGCTGACAACAGTGCCATATTATGCCTGTTTACATATCTCTGTATTTGAATACAAATGCCTGTGACCATTCATTTGGCACTTCAGCGTATTTCCACCATGAGTGGGGTTCCCAACTATCTATTCTAGGTAGTTTTCAGAGAGGGGCATTTACTAACGTTTCACAGGTTGCCTTACCACATCTACCACTAACAAAACATTAATTTTCCCAATTAATTGTTGGATAATTAAAGTCTACCAATGATTACTTAGGAACTTACATACAAGTGAACTGAGATTTTCTCTAAAGTTTTTGGTTACATCATGAGATGAGTTTCATGGACAATAGAGGGATTCTATACGTTTTTATGCTCACTCTTGATATTGAGTCTTGTCCAAACAGTGTCATATGCAGCTTCAATTTCTATTTTGGTAGATGTAAGTTTTTTGTCTATTGTCACAAATATACTATGTCTATATCCCATTTGCCTAACCTTTTGATACACACTTAAATTTTCACCACAAAAGTCAGTGCTATAATTTCAGTTTTCAACCAGCTGTATGTATTATGTGAGGTTCACCGTTTTTCTTAAGCGCTTCAAACTTTGGCACTTTGCTGCAAATGCTTTGGCAGTTTACCGTTTGGATTTTTTAATACTCTCACCTGTGGGAGGCATTTCTTTTGGCTGATACATACTGGTACCCATAGGTTTCCAAGAGCTAATGGTGTCCGGACTGGATGGAGAGTTGTGCAATCAAAAAAACCCTTGTGTGCACCCCACACACGGGCAGCTAACTGAGTAGCAGCCTCTGATGTGTTGTACTGATGCATTTAGGGGACCCTACAGTTGTTAACAGGTAGTCACAGCCTAGCTTGTCACAGAACCTTTGAAGTTTCTGGTTCTGTCCTTCCCTCAAATCAGAACCAAACGTCCATCATCACTTCTAGGGAACAATGGTGCAAATTGTGAGCTTCACTGATACTCCATGTGTAAGGCTGGTCTTCTCAACCTTTTACTGGGTTCCTGGAATTTACGGTACACTCGTGAAATGGTCATATGGGAAAATCCCCACTTCATCGCTACCTCAGGGATGCTGTGTCCCGTCACTCAAGAGCTGACTATAACCTCACATTCAAACTCACTTACATCTTGATAACCTGCCCATAGTAGTGGCAGTAACCAATCTAACAACTGCAATTTCTGCCTGTTTACGTATATCTGTATTTCAATACGTATGCCTATACCAGTTTCTTTGGTGCCTCAGTGTACGTTTTATGACTTGCTACATATATCAGAACTTTTCACTTTGGGCTTCAGCTACCTCTTCATCCCAAGAATAATTTGAGTACAAGAACTATCCTGGAGGGCAGTAAATTCAGGAACTTTATAACGAATACTTTGTGAGTTTGAAAATAAAATTTTGACAGTAAAAGTGTCTTTATTCTCAATACCGTCTGACTTCCCTTGTTGTGTATCAACTGGCAAGCGTTCATCAGTGCTCCTCAATGTACCGTCTAGCCTAATAAACCCTCATGTTCACTCCGCAAGTACTCTGCTACCCAAGTAGCTGCTTTCTTTGTGTAGTGCACCCCTGACCTATCAAGGGCAGTCCTACAAATCCCCACACAACACCACAGGTCTAAAAAACTATAGTCAAGGCTGTCAAAGAGTTGATGAAGCCTTTGGTTGAGACCCTCCACTCAGCTCCAAACCAAAGAACACTGATGAACTCTGAGGACAATGCTGAAAATTGAGAGCTCTGCTTGCACCCCACATGCGAGGTCAGCAGTCTGTACCACAACTACCAGATGCCTACACGAACTGAGGGTGACCTCAGAATCCGTGCGACAGGCATCATCGGTACCGACATGAGCCACACCTCGCAGATGACTGTGACCTGCATCCGTGATAGCCACAGGCAAGGCCGACTCCACATCTCAGACGAGGCCTCCTGACAGACATACAAAGTGCACATTGGCTTTCCTTTTGTTCCTGAATGCTATCTGCCTAAAGGGCTACATAACATGCCTAACTTTGGAGCTTCCAATAACTCCCAATAATCTCCCCCCCCCCCCCCTTCCCATCTGCCATGTTCTGCTTGGACCCTGCTCAAGGAGGGGCCACCTACCACTCTCAGGGTGAACATGCGAGGTCGGATGGCCAGTCTCCACATTGGCTATCTGCCTAAAGTGACACAAACACATTACCAACCTCCTCTCACCCTGCTATGAGGGTGGATCCACCACGTTGGGTACACTAGGAGTGCCTCGAAAGCAGAGCCTGTGGGCAAAAGAAGCAACACCTGGGGTGCCCCGTGTGACATGCCAGAATCTCTGCTACCATTGTGCCCTAGGATAGCAGCCTGAAGCTGACTGACCATGGCCAAAAGCACAACCCACTGTTCACGAACTATGGCCAGCTGCTCCTGCATCCACAAAGCATGCCCACATACTAACCATCCTAGCAAGACCAACTGAAGAACCAAACTAAAAAAGCAGATAGAATCCTAGATATGCAACTTGTTGCCTTCCTAACGTGTCACCAATGGATGCTGATGCATTAATGAGCTATGTAGCTGGCTGTTCAGTAAACAACTATTACACTACAGACTGGATGAATTCACCCTTACAAAAATGCTAGATTGAACCTCAGAAACAGAAAAAGTTGCATAGAATTTAATAAATAACTATGAGGAAACCAGAATAAGGAAAACACTTAATTTGCCACTCTGCAGATGTATATCAGCCGAGAGATGATAAGGTGGTGGAGGTCAAGGGAGGAACAAAGAAAACAGCACAGTCCAGTCAAGGGGAAAGGAAAATGTGCAAACAAAGCATTAAAAGGAACATCATCAGTGTGAAGAATAAAAACCCGGAGGGGGTGGGAGGGGGGAGTGAGAGGCGAGAACAGAGTGGCGCCTCAGGGACACTACACACATTGAGTCACCAGCACTGCTACTGATCCTACCCAATCCACACACCATACCACAATCATGAAACAGGGACAGTACTACGGGAAAAAGACACTAGAAAATGGGGAAAAATGGCACAAAAAACTGGACAAAAAACAAACTGGCACAAAACCAGGGCATAATGTAGGAATAAAAGGGGGGAAGAACCCGGCTGCTGTGGAGACAATGACAAGCCCTCCTTAACCAATACCAATATTAACTGAGGACTCCAATTCCAGAGGGAAATTCAAAGACTTAAGCAAGGGAGGACAAGCAACTTTCACAATGAAAACCAAGGACAGATGTAACCATTTGAGGGTCATCTGCTAACAGACACAACAAAGCAGGCAGGAGGGCATATTTAGCTTGAAGGGCCAAAAGGGGTAGGAAGCGAAGACTACTGAGTTAATGAAAACAGCCAACCTACAGAAGGTGGAAATGGGGCAACGAAGTCAGCTAGTTGTCAAAAAAGGAAAAAAAGACACAAGAAATGGAACTGATGGACCACGGTCAAGTCTGGGGACATCAGGGTAGAGCTCCACATCAGGATGGACTGCAGTATGGCGACAGAAATGCACCATCCTCGACATAAGGGTAGAGAATTGAAAACTGTGTAAGTGTGTCCACTTGGAAGCATGCCGGATGGCACCTGGAGCTGTTGTTTTGCAGAGGCTTCCAAGTGGGAGCTAGCCCATATACAGACATCACCCACATACAGAGCAGGGGAGACCAAAGGTCTGGCTAAGGCCACAACTCCGTTGATAATGAGAAAAACAAGGACACTTAATATGGACCCCTGTAGAACGTCATTCTCCTGGGTATGTGGAGAGCTGGGAATGGCATCAACCTGATCTCTGAATAACTGGTCAGCAACAAGGATGGGGTGACATCCATAAATAAGAGGACAGACTCAGGTTGCGAGGGGAGAAATGGCTCCAGTAGGCCTTGTTCTGGGACTTATATTTCTTTGTCTTCTGTTTCATAGGTTGAGGAGGGCACAGCATGGAGGTAGAGCAGGCTTCTGCAAGATTTCGAACCAAAAGAAAGGGGTGACCTAGGGACGCAGAGACTGTGTGTCCTGTGGCCGAGTTGTATCAGCAGGCCTCCTACCTGGCAGACTCTGAGGAGAGAGGTCCCAGAGGGAGCCCAGTCGACATCAGATGATGCTGAATAAGGACGACACTTCTCCGACTGGGGAGAGAGAGTGGCACCCGGAGGGGACGGCGTGGGAACTGCAGGGAGGTGGGGATGGGGGGAGGGGGTGGGACTGCGGTAAGAAAGAAGGAGATGGGGAAAGGATTTAACAGAGGCAAAGGCAGAAGTCATCGACACAGGGTGTAGTTGGTCATAATTCTGATGAGCATTGGTGTAAGATAAATGGTTAAGGAACTTATACTCCTGTATCTTCTTTCCCTTCTCATAGACGAGGCAATCTGTTGAGCATGGAGAAAGATGGTCACACAGGCAGTGGAACACAGGGGCTCCCCTCACGGATTGAATGTCCACATTCACTTCAGAGAGCGTACCATACAGTGGGAAGAGCGTCCGAAATGCGAGCACCGATAACACTTCGTGGGTAGTGGGATACGGGGCTTCGTGTCACACTGACAAAACGTCACCTTGACATTCTCCGGAAGGGTTCAGATTGGCCCAGAATTCCACATTAGTTTGAAGGATGAGGTCCCTATGAAAAATGACTCCCTGAACTACATTCAACAACTGGTGAGTAGCAACAAGCATTGGGACATCGCCAAGATCATCACAGAAACGAAGGGCTGCAGATGGGGTGGCGGAAAATGTTTTGATCAACGGTGTACCTGATCGCATCTTATTGAGAGATTCCAGTTTGTCAAACTTGTCTTTGATATTTTCCACAAAAAATAAAGGCTCTGTGGTGGTGGATGTGTCCCCATCCGTCTCTGTGTAAACTAGGTAGTGGGGAAAATGTTACACCCCGAGCCAGCGAGCCTGGCCTTCCTCCCAGTGAATGAGGGAAGGGAAGGCTGCAGGGTCATAAGAAACAGCATTAAATGATCCATTACCAAGGGTGGCCAAAGTTTTGGAGCTTGATGCATATGATAAGCAAAGCATCTGCGCTGATACCACCCATTCCAATCAGGGGCTCTCCCCACGGGTGCCACCCAGCCACATCAACGGTCATCTGACACGGCAACTGTTGCTGGGAGTTCCAATACTCCAGAATGAGAAGCAATCACTCCTAGGCATACGTGGTGAGGAAGTGTGATCCCTGTGTTTCCGGGGGCTCAGCCAGATGGGTACATAACAGCTCCACGAACTGACTTTCTACACATGCTGGCTGGTGACCTAATGAGGTGGAAGGGGATTGTGGTGGGGAAGGAAGACTGGAAGGAAGGGGGAAGAGGAATCCGTGCCATAGACCCAATGGAAGGAGTTCTTCTGCAAGTGGCTCACACTACAGGCAGAATATTTAGAAGTCAAGTTCAAACCCTGAAGGGGAACCAAAAACACCAAAAAGGAAGGATGAAAAATAAATTGCAAGGGGAACAAAACCAGAAGGAATAAAAGAAATGAGGTGAATAGCCATATCGACATAAGTAAGAACACTGAGAGAAGGGAAGGGAGTGGGGACAGCGGGGAAGAAGTGAGAAAAGAGAGGGTGGGGTACACGGAAGGAAATGTGGTCTAGGAAGGAAGAATGGGCCGCAATAGCTAAGGAAGAATGGACCACAATAGCTTGAGGCCCATGTGCACTATGCACAAACTCACTAAAGAATTGTGAATCCTCTGGAGGGACGAAGAATGCAAAACATGTTTCATAAACATAAGCTGGGGACACCTCGATTTATGGGCAGATGCTTCTCAAGTACATTTCCACCTGAGATGCCAGTGTCCTTTTACAATTCTCCCTTCATAAAAGTGGCATGGGTCCTTCCTTTTGTGGATCCACCCACCTAAGGTATAAGTTATTTTTTCCATAGATCCACTTAGCCTTTGCCCTCCAAACATGTAGCTTTTGGGTACACTGCAAAATTGTTTTTTAACTAATACTTACATTGACAGAAGACATTACTCATTCTATGTTTGACTCTCATGATCATTACCTTGTATACATTCTCACCTTCATCAAATCTTGTCTTACATTAATATTTGCACCTCTTAACAGTTCTGTGCTGGTACTGCACCTATATTGTGCACTATTAATCATTACCATATGCTCCACCTTGTGTCATATTTCCTGTCAATAACTCTGTTCCACTTGCTCCACTTTATTGTAAGTGTTTATTGTATTCTATGATCAATATTTTTGAACTTTTTTTTAATCCTCTCCCTCAATTTACTAAATATTGTCGACCTTCTTTGGTACTTATTGAGATGAATAGTAAGTGGTACAAGAAAGCATCACCTAATCCTTATAATACGTATATTACAAAGTATATTTACTTCATTACTCATTAATTCTCATGTCTTAATTGTTAACTTCTTCCTTTTTTTTTTCACTTTGAATCGCCCATCTTTTGGGGGATGTCAAGTCTCTATGGACTCCCCAAGATCCATAAGGAATGGGTACCTCTGAGACTGATTGTTGACTCCATCAACTCTCACAGTTACGGACTTGCTAAATACCTAGCGACACTGCTCAAACCCCTTGTGGGACACTGCAGCCACTATGTGAGAAACTCAGCCGAATTCGTCAAAATACTCAAGCACATGAGACTACAAAGGGAAGACCTACTCGTGAGCTTCAACATGACGTTGCTTTTCACAAAAGTGCCCATTCAAGATTCCTTGGCACTTTTAGCCAAGCACTTTGAACCACAAACAGTCAGCCTCTTTGAACATGCACTAACAACCACCTAATTTCAGTGCAACGGGGAATTCTTCGAGCAGATTGACCGTGTGGCCATGGGCTCCCCATTGGCTCCTGCGATTGCAAACCTCTATATGGAACATTTCGAGGAGGTGCCCCTTCAAACTGCCAGACAGAAACCAAAGCACTTCTTCCACTATGCTGATGACAATTTCGTCATGTGGGGACATGGCAAACAGGTGCTATAGATGAGTTTCTGGAACACCTCCACAGCATCCATCCGAACATCAAATTTACAATGGAAATGGAGGAAAATGGATGCCTCCCCTTCCTTGATATTTTAATTAAGAGGAAGGCAGATGGTTCACTAGGCTATGCAGTGCATAGGAAGAAGACACACACAGACCTATACCTTCATGCAACAAGCTGCCACCATCCAGCACAAAGACAAACAGTACCGACCACCCTAGTACATAGGGTGCGCGCCGTCTGCGGCAAAGACAGCCTACCATCCGAGCTGCAACACCTGAGAGAAGTCTTCCAACAAAAGGGCTACAATGAAACGCAGATCAACAGGGTGCTTAAAAAGAAGAAGGAAGCAGTGAGAATTCCAGAAGAAGATGATGAAGAAGAAGAAGACAAACAACTCACGTTCCGTATGTGGGTCCTCTCTCGGCCAAAATTGCATTACTACTTGCATTGTGTACTACTAGGTCACACAGAAAAATCAGCCATAGCAGAACACAGCATAAATGAAGAACACACCTTCAACTTCGAAAACACGAAGGTACCGGGGAGGGGGGGGGGGGGGAACAGTATTAATTATGAGTACAGTAATAATCATAACAGGTGGAGAGAAGATAGAAGTGATGAGAATAATCAGGATATGGAGTGGAGAAGCAGGCCACAAAGATATAACAGAAATTTTGGGGGAGAGAAGAGACAATTTTGATCAGACGAGGAGTGATAGAGAAGGTATGAGAATAGGAATGCCAGATACAAGTGGACAGGGTAGGCAATCAAAAAACTAATTGATGCCTCACTTAAGGTCCGCAGGGGTTTTTAATTATGTGAACAGGGCCAGACAAGGACATGATGGGATGAGTAATAAAGTCAGCAAGAAAAATAGGGAAATTGGGATGTGTCATATGGATTCTGTCCTAGGAAATGAACTTCTGTGGGGAGGTTTTAACAATTATAGAAATATTGATAAAAGGTATAAGTGAAAAAAATGGAACAAGGCTAGTATCAGTAATCAACAGTGTGAGTTTAACATTGATGACATGTTTAAGAGGGAAGAGAAATTACAAGCAGAGAAGGACAATATTGGTTTGTGTGCAGCAAAATTCACTGAAAGATCAGAGACAGAGGTAGTTTCATCAAAAGGGGAAACAGCAGTGGATATGGAATTAAGGGGCAATGTTCACAGCAATAATGGATGTGATGAATGGGTAGATATGTGTATTGGAAATAGTATGGAGAATTGTGGAAAAGATGAGGAGAGGATTATTCAGTATGATGTAAAGGTTAATATGAGTGGTGTATTTGACAATGTGAAAAATGCTGGTAAATTACCTACTGATAATGTTACTGTGCTTTTGGGTGCAGGTGATAACTGTGGTGGTGATAATGAGTTCAGTGTGGATATGGAAATGTGTAATGATATGGAGAATGTTGCTGTAGGTTGCCCAGAAGATAAAATTGAAACCTATGTTTTCTTAATAGATGATGATGCAAGCCTGAAAGATGTTAATTGTGGATGGTTAGGAAAGGAGGAGTCTGATTGTGATTTGAGTGATTGGGTGTCCTATGCAAAATTACATAAAGCTTTGATGCCTGAAGAATGGGGTAAAATAGAATTTAAAATTGCCAGAAAATTGGAAGAATTAAGTGAAGAAGAGAATGTTGAGTTTGCTATTAAGGATCCGTTTGAAGGGGATACTGATGTATGTTTTGGAGAAAGATCTAAAGATATTTGCATTTTGCAAGAGGAAAGCAGGAGTGAAGTAGAAAGAGATTTATTATAGGAATCAGGGCTGAACAAAGTAGAAATAGAGGTGATACAGCCAATAATTAATATAAATGTGGGAGGAATTACAGATATAGCATTATTAGACTCTGGCTCTAAGTTTATCTGTAATTTCTGAATCTTTCTGGCAGCAAATTAAAGGTTTAGGATTAATAGAATTAACAGTTACAGGAGTCAAAATTAGGACAGCAACTGGGAGATGTAGTAAGCCCATCAGCAGAGAAGTATTACTGGAATTTAATAGTAATGAGTATTGTTTTGAAATTATTTGCTTTGTGATGAAGGGTTTGGCATTGAATGTAATTTTGGGTATGGACTTCTCGTACAAATATGACTGTAGCATTGACAGAGTGGTAGAATTTGATGCTGGTGGAAACAGACAAAGAATAAAATTTAAAGGGGAATTAAAAGGGGGTGAGACAATGACTCATTTACAAAGGATAGATGAGGTAGGTGATGAAATGTGCACTGAACAGCAGATATATGACAAAGTAAATGAAATAGGACATTTAAATGAGGAACAAAAGGTGCAGCTCACAGATTTATTGTGTAAACATAAGCATGTGTTCTCTGACAGACCTGGAAAAGTTGTAGATTTCAATTATGTTTTCAGGGTATTGCCACATGAAGTAATAAGGGCAAAACCTTATCCTACAGCAATAGCTGACAAAGAGGCTGTAAGGGCAAGGATACAAAAGATGTTGAAGTGGGACGTACTGCAAACGGGGAGCAGTGAGTATTGTACTCCAATAGTAGTGGTGAAAAAGAGGGATGGTTCTATAAGAATAGTATTGGATGCAAGGAAGCTAAATAAAATAATAGTAAAGGAAAATCATCAGCCAGTGAACATGAATGAGCAGTTGCAAAAATTTTATAATGCTAAAATTCTGTCAAGTGTTGATTTGACTTCAGGGTTCTGGCAGATGCAATTGGCTGAAGAGAGCAGAAAGTGCACTGCTTGGGGCAGGACTTATATGTTTACGGTTTTGCCATTTGGTTTATCAATATCTGTAGCAGTTTTTGTAAGGGCTTTAAGTCATGTGTTGGGTGATGAACTAATGAGAAAACTGACAGTGTATGTAGATGACATTTTGATTATGAGTAGCAATTGGCATGAGCACTGTCAGCAGTTGGAGGATGTATTCAAAGCTATATTTAAAGGGGGACTGAGTCTAAAGTTAAGTAAGTGTGAATTTTTTCAAGCAACATTACTATTTCTCGGTCATCAGCTAACTCCTGATGGCATTTTGCCCAATAAAGAGAAAATCAAGGCTATTGTTGAGTGCAAGGTGTCAAGAAACAACTGAAATCATTTATAGTACTATGTTCATTCTACAGGAAGTATATAAGTGATTATAGCCTGAATTCACTTAACTTATGTAGACTATTAAAGAAAAGTGTAACCTGGTGCTGGAAATCTGAGTGTGACAGGGAATTTAAAGCCATACAGAATAGCTTAAAAAATATCAAAATTTTGTACTACCCAGATTTGTCTTTGCCTTTCTGTATTGGGGCAGACATCTCAGATTACAGGATAGTAGCAGTGCTATTTCAGTAGAGGGTAGTAGATGGGAAGACCAAGCACAGGGCAGTCACTTTTGCAAGCAGAACGCTGTCCAAACAGAAATTAATGTATGGTATCTCAGAGAAGGAACTTTTAGCCATAGTTTTTGGATTTCAGAAATTCAGGATACATGTGGAAAGTAGGAAAGTGATTGTTTACACAGACCATAACTATTTGCAAGAATGTAAGCTATTGAATAATAGACTCATGAGATGGGCCATGTTTCTGCAGCAGTTTAACTATGAGATAAGATATGTTAAAAGCACAAACAACAATGTGCCTTGTCTAGGTTACCTTTCATTGGAAAAGAACATGAAGGGAATTTAGACAAGAAAGAACTACAGGTATTGTATATGAAAGGAGTGGGTGGAGAGAAGGAAATCAAATCCATCTGTAAGGACGTGAGGGGACTTCAGAATGGGGACCAAACCTTGAAGTTTATCAAAACAAACTTTGGAAGTAAAGAATATGAAAAAATAGCTAAATATTATAGAATTTATAAGGGGATTTTATTTAGGCAAAGAAATTTGGACAAAGAGGAGTGGAAGGTATGTTTTCCAGATGAGCATGTGGAAAAATTAATCAATTAGATCCACCTTATCCACGGGCATTATGGAGCTCAGAAATGTTTGGAAATAATGCAGGACTATGTTAGTTTTAACAACATGGTCATGAGGGTAAAGAGACAGTTGGCTTCTTGTGACAAATGTCAAAAAGTGAAGTATAATACTATTGCAGTACAAGGAGAGATGCTGAATATTGTTCCTAACTGCTGGCTATTGACTAGTTTGAGAGGCTGCCAACAGGTCGAGGGGGTGTAAAGTATGTTCTTTTAGCTGTTAATGTATTCTCAAAGTTTGTAAAGCTGTATCCACTGAAGAAGGCTACTAGCCAGAATATAATTAACAAGCTAGAGAAAGATTACTTTGTAAATGATTAATGGAAAATCTCATATAGAGATGTGAAACAAATACTAACAAAGAGATAAAGGGGCTGGCCAGTACTTACCTCAGCTCAGTACAGCCGATAGATACACACAAAACAAAACCGAAAATTTATGTTCCTAGCTTTCGGAACAAATGTTCCTTCATCAGGGAGGAGAGAGGGGAAAGAAAGGGAAGAAGGGAAAGGAGATTCAGTTACTCACAACCCAGGTTATGAAGCAACAGGGAAAGGAAAATAGGGAGGGTAGCAAGGATGGAGGCATGGTTCCATGCCTCCATCCTTGCTACCCTCCCTATTTTCCTTTCCCTGTTGCTTCATAACCTGGGTTGTGAGTAACTGAATCTCCTTTCCCTTCTTCCCTTTCTTTCCCCTCTCTCCTCCCTGATGAAGGAACATTTGTTCCGAAAGCTAGGAACATAAATTAAAGATTACTTTGTGAATGTTATAAAATCAGAGAATGTTCTGTCTGATAATGGAGCACAATTTGTATCTAGTGTATGAGAGAAGTTTATGCAAAGATCAGGGATAAAGCATATAAGGATTTCAGTGTATCACCCTGCAGGAAACCCGGCAGAGAGGTATATGAGGAAGCTGACCAGGCTATGTAGGACATATTGCAGTAAAAAGCATAGCACTTGGGCAGAATATGTAACTGTGTTTGAGGATCTTATGAATACAGTGAAGAGGATTCTCACCCTATGAGCTCATGAAAGATACCAAGCCAGACAATCTAATAGCAGAACACATAGATTTTCCTAAATCTCAAGGCTTGACAAGTCAAGAGAAGATGCAGATTTCCAGACAGAAAATGTTAAAGAAAGGACATGAGAGACAGAGGAGAAAGGTATAAGACAACAAAGTTCAAGGAGGGAGATAAGGTGCTGGTGAGGAACAAGAAAAAATCCAGTGACATTGATGGCGAAATCAATAAGTTATTTGAATTATACCATGGACTCTTTGAGATAACCGGTTGTCCACATCCTAATGCATATAGATTGGTATATCCAGTGTCCAAAAAGCCATTTGGATTGAGAAATGTAACGGAGTTGAAAAAATATGTGATAAAAGAATAAAGGGTAAGGAAGTGAGATTCACTATAAAAAATTTATTTGGGGCTATGTATACGTGTATTTATAATTGGAGGATTCTTTGTGTTATTGTGTATGTTGCAATGCCATTGTTTGTTGGTCAACAAACTTCATTATACTGTGTGTATTTGCATTAAGTCAATCCGTTGACCAACGGATTTGCACAACTGGTGTGGGTGTAAGCCTTGTTGAAAAAGTCATATGGGAACTGAAAATTGTTTGTTTAAAAAATAGTTGAGATTTTGTTAAAATTTCTAATGTATCTGTGGTACCTGGAGTTGATACTGGTGCATGGGGATAGGATTGTTGCTGGGATAAACAAGTAGGGCACTTACTAAATATGCAAATTGTAGAGGCATATGGGTAATAATTAACTTGCTTATTATAAGATATTAATGAGGGAAATAAGGGAAAGAACACTAATGGCTAAGTGGATCCATGTAAAAGTTTTGACCTTAATGAGTTTATTTGCCATTTATGATTGAATCTAGTTATCCATGGAAATGGCAGTAAAGAACAGGTTTCAAGACTTTTTTTTAAAAAAAAGGGGGGGAGGGGAGAAAGAGAGAGAGAGAGAGAGAGAGAGAGAAATTTGGTGTTTATTTATGTACAGTGATATAGCTGCATGGGTGCCTGATTTGGGAACATTTGAGGGGTGAAATAGAATAGATTTAACTATGCCATGCTTGTGTTTGATTTGTGTGCATGTTTGTCATTTGTATAAACCTCAATAAGAGCTGATCATTGAACACAGGATGTTCTAGGGAGGCATTGGATAGCCTGACTCCTGGGATATGTGGGTTCGCATGTCTAGGCAAGATTTGTGAGGATTTGATTAAATTGTGATAGGATGGCTTGGCTAACAAGAGGAAGCACAGTACTGCTGGTTGACAAGTTTGGAAAGCATGCATTCCAATGCATAAAGCTGTGAACACAAGGATCTGGTTACAACAACCACGTGTAACTACAGAAACAACTGTGTAAAAAGTGGAAGTGTTAATGTGCTGTGAGTGTGCAACCTACATATAGACTAACATGGGCATTTATATAATATAAATTTCTTTGCATTTTGCCAGCCCAATCAGACTCAATACGAGACTATCTACTTGTATATTTAGGATGGATAAATTGTTGGATCATTTCCCATGAATCATGGACCTTGCCGTTGGTGGGAGGCTTGCATGCCTCTGCGATACAGATAGCTGTACCGTAGGTGCAACCACAACGGAGGGGTATCTGTTGAGAGGCCAGACAAATGAGTGGTTCCTGAAGAGGGGCAGCAGCATTTTCAGTAGTTGCAGGGGCAACACTCTGGATGATTGACTGATCTGGCCTTGCTGTGCTGGTGCTATGAACGGCTTAAAGCAAGGGGAAACTACAGACATAATTTTTCCTGAGGGCATGCAGCTTTACTGTATAATTAAATGATGATGGTGTCCTCTTGGGTAAAATATTCTGGAGGTAAAATAGTCCCCCATTCGGACCTCCTGGCAGGGACTTCTCAAGAGGACATTGTTATCAGGGAAAGAAAACTGGTGTTCTACTGATAGCCTTGGGAGAGCCAGCCCTGACAGAACTCTACCATCTGGTGAGCAAGATGTATGAGACAGGCAAAATACCCTCAGACTTCAAGAAGAATATAATAATTCCAATCCCAAAGGAAGCAGGTGTTGACAGATGTGAAAATTACTGTACTGTCAGCTTAATAAGTCACGGCTGCAAAATACTAAAGCGAATTGTTTACAGACAAATGGAAAAACTCGTAGGAGTCGACCTCGGGGAAGATCAGTTCGGATTCCGTAGAAATATTGGAAGACTTGAGGCAATACTGACCCTACAACTTATCTTAGAAGATAGATTAAGGAAAGGCAAACCTACATTTCTAGCATTTGTAGATTTAGAGAAAGCTTTTGACAATGTTGACTGGAATACTCTCTTTCAAATTCTGATGGTGGCAGGGGTAAAATACAGGGAACGAAAGGCTATTTACAATTTGTACAGAAATCAGATGGTAGTTATAAGAGTCTAGGGACAAGAGAGGGAAGTAGTGGTTGGGAAAGGAGTGAGACAGGTTTGTAGCCTGTCCTCGATGTTGTTCAATCTGTACATTGAGAAAGCAGTAAATGAAACAAAAGAAAAATTTGGAATAGGTATTAATATCCATGGAGAAGAAATAAAAACTTTGAGGTTCGCCGATAATATTGTAATCCTGTCCGAGATAGCAAAGGACATGGAAGAGCAGTTGAATGGAATGGACAGTGTCTTGAAACGAGGATATAAGATGAACATCAACAAAAGTGAAACGAGGATAATGGAATGTAGTCGAATCAAGACGGGTGATGCTGAGGGAATTAGATTAGGAAATAAGTCACTTAAAGTAGTAAAGGAGTTTTGCTATTTGGGGAGCAAAATAACTAATGATGGTCAAAGTAGAGAGGATGTAAAATGTAGACGGCAATGGAAAGGAAAGTGTTTCTGAGGAAGAAAAATTTGTTAACATCAAGTATAGATTTAAATGTCAGGAAGTCATTTCTGGAAGTATTTGTGTGGAGTGTAGCCATGTATGGAAGTGAAACATGGACGATAAATAGTTTGGACAAGAAGATAATAGAAGCTTTCGAAATGTGGTGCTACAGGAGATTGCTGAAGATTAGATGGGTAGATCTCATAAGTAATGAGGAGGTATTGAATAGAATTGGGGAGAAGAGGAGTTTGTGGCACAACTTGACTAGAAGAAGGGATTGGTTGGTAGGACATGTTCTGAGGCATCAAGGGATCATCAATTTAGTATTGGAGGGCAGCGTGGAGGATAAAAATTGTAGAGGGAGACCAAGAGATGAATACACTAAGCAGATTCAGAAGGATGTAGGTTGCAGTAGGTGCTGGGAGATGAATAAACTTGCACAGGATAGAGAAGCATGGAGAGCTGCATCACACCAGTCTCAGGATTGAAGACAACTACAACAACAACATTGTTGGATAATGTTTGTATGTTTTCTGATGACAGTACTCACACTGATTAACTCATCACTATAACACTGTTCTAAATGGTTTGGTGGCATTATAGTTATGATTAAAATGTTTTTAATATGGGTTGGCTCAGTTTGGTGCTACCTCATGTTGCCATTACTATGGTAATGTGTCCATGAAGTGGAGGTATGTAAGGTAATAGGGGATAATATGGAGCTTTTTCAAGTAGTTTGTAATTTAAATTTAAGTCACAGCAGCAGAGATAATATGTTGGGCAAAATAGACCAGAAAATACTTGTTTTGTGTTTTGATAGGCATTGTAGTTCTATTTCATAGTGTTTTGGTTTTCTTTTAATTGCAACGAACTACAAAATTGTGGTGATAAATGTTTAAAATCGTATAATGTATTTAGATTTAAGTATTTAAATCTTATAAAAATTGTAAACAAATTGTTTCCATGTTTAAGGATTATTTTGAGTAATGTAGTGTCACGTGACCCAACTCAGGACTGTGGATATGAGCGGGAAAATGGGGTCTTTGTTTGCTGTCTGTTGTGGTGGCAAGTTGGGAGTGGCAAAGTGCCGTGAGTGTTAGCATGGACGCCAGTGTATGTGAAGGAACAACATGAAAGTGTGTAGGTGGGAGATAAACAGTGTACAAATTGCACCGATTATTATTTGTACAGATCGGATTTATTTGTGAACTTAAAAATGCATGGCCACAAGGTTAAAGTGTTTCTTTTGAATAAATAAGTTTCAATCTGAACGTGTATAGTTCAATTCACTGCTGTTCAAAAGCTAGCCAATATATAACTCAATAGTGGGGGTGCAAATGCAACAGTTCACTACCAACCCCCTTTTGCAGATGAGCCACATGAAAAATAGGTAGTGAACGAGCCCAAGTACAGATGCAATTGCCCAACTTCTCTACTCAACTGAGCACTACTCTCATTCAAACAGAAAATTAAATCATCACAAAATCACAGAATGTTACCAAACAGTTGATCTATCAGAATATTCACATCACTTTAGCACTAGTTACCAGTTAATCAGAAAAATTATTGTTCATCATCCCAGTATTACCACTTCAAGCTCATAATTCTTCATAACACAAAAAGCAGTTTTCAGATAATGTATAGATCCAATGATGCAGGATTATATGACTTGTAAATATTGCTCTCATTCCCAACTGCAGTGTCATGAATTGCACAATATAAACAGTACCCAATGTTGCCTAGTTCACAATTATATCATCATTACAGTTACACAACATTTGTTTATATACAGTTATCTTTTGCATTAATCATGTCTGTCAGCCCCATTATTTCACTTACATTTCTTACCTTGTTAGCCAGTGGAGTGCGTTCACAAAAAATATCTCTACTGCAGAGACAGGCTCCCTAACCATTAAGATGCTAACCTTATTCATTATTTTATTATTCCATTATTGTTTCACTATCTTATAATTAAACACCTGCTCTACTTATCTACCCTCTACTGAAAAACACTCCACTGTAACAGATCCTTATACTAAGGCAAACTTAACTCTCTTTACTGATCAGACCAACTATTGTTTCACTGTATTCTATAAATTTGCTTGATATTCTAGCCTGACCTGTGATATACATAAAAACCTTGTTAATACATTCCCCATGCATTACTCCAGGCAACTATGTTTAAAGTTGTAATTCCTTCATGTCAGAAAAGTTATCTCAATATCCTGACTGCACTTAACACAAACACTTCTATTACACCACAATTAATATTAAGATCTAGTATTCAAGATGATTTTTACTGCATATTGCTTCCACTGCTTCACCAAATTATACTAACTTCACACATGAGCTGCTTACTTCAGATGTTTATTATCCTCCACATATGCTGACATCTTTTATTTTCAGTTTACCTTACCTCTTTCACAGAAATTCTTTAACCATGGTAAATCTTCATTTTCTTCCATCCTCTTATGATTGCATTACTTATCACTGACACAACATACTATATATAGATACACAGATAACACTGAAGAAAACTTTTCTAACATATTTCTCTACTGAAGTATGTTAGTGCACAAATCACATGACAGTCAAAGATAAAATGTTTCTGATTTACTTATAAACTACAGATAGGATAGGAGATGAATTTGACTGTCTCAGGAAACATGAAAAATGAGACAGACAGCTGAGGTAAGTATTACCGCCACATAACGAATCCAACACAGAATGTTGAACCCTGTACTTGCTAATTGCACAAGGAATTAGTTCCAAATATTACATCAATGCTGAGATTTTGAATCATCAAGAAACTGTATTTTAACAGCTGCCATGCTAATTCCACATTCAACAGTACCTCTTGTTTCACACTTTTTGAGAACTTACTAGTAGCACCAATAATTTTTATTCCAGAAACCTGCTTCACTACTATACCCTCTGTGTTCATAATAGATTCAGAAAATACCTGTGACATGCCATTCAAATGACTACCACTGTCTAGTAAAAACTTAACATGTATACTTCAAATGCGAACATTTTTAGGTTAGGCTTTACCGTGACTGTTACTGACATTAAATGAAACAACAAGTTCACTGTTACCAGTCACCAGTCACAGTGACTGGTAACAGTGAACTTGTTGTTTCATTTAATTAACATGTATACCTTATACACTTGCTGTTCTCACAGGTTGACACACTTCCTTTTTACTTACAATGTGATCTTGTTCATACAACAAATCATTTTTAACCATTTCTGTACTTAACACATTATCAATTATAGATTCAAATACCCCATTTTTGTCACTACTGGATTCGTCATTGCTATCATCATTACACTTACAGTCAGAATTGGACACACTTTCACTTACGCTATGGTCTAGATTTTGTACTTCTTCCACCTTTTTCTCTATTTTAGCCAATTTTGAAACAACATTTTCATTTAATTTTTACAGTTTTTCCTCTACCACTAGTGCACACTTGGTTTCTACCTCAGTTTCTGAATCATTTTTTATGTGATCAGTTTGGTTCTCAAGTTTAACCCTGTTTTCAACACATTGTTTCTCTAAAACCTCGACCTTCCTACTGTTGTCATTACAAAGATTCTCTCTCTCTTGTACATAATTACTACACAGTGTTAATTTTTCATTAGTATTATATAATACTTTCTTTATACTTTTTATCACCCCATTTGTGGCTTTTTCCATGTCTTCTTTTGTAGCTATGTTATTCAACATACTTATAATTTGCCTCAGCATTGCTCCAAAATTTTTGTAATGACTATTGTCCTGCGAAGCAGTCCCCATTAAGTCTTTCTGTTTATTTAACAACCTAATCTCTACATCTCTGTTATCAGTCACACTATCTTGTTCATTAAAGTCTCTCATTATGTACCACTTAATACAAAACACTTTTTGCTGTGAAATTACTGTGTTTTAATTACTCATCTTCTGCTGATGTTGTTGCATTTGTCATCTCGATTTTTTGTCTGCTGCGCATTGTAATTCTCTCGGCGGGTGTCTCGTTTACCTCTGGTCAGCTGTGTCCACCTGCATGCTGATTGGTTGCTCCTGTGCTCAGTAGCTGCTTCCTTAGGCCGGTATTATGCTATCAAACTTCTTTGTCAAAGATTTGATCAAAGATATGATGAAATATTCATCAAATTTGTATCAATGCAGAGTCTCGCGGTGAGAACACCGAATAAAATGTTCTCGGGTTTCCAACTGCGTCAATTGCTTAAAACTACACGAGCTTTCGCCCGAGCACTCCTTGGCCACTGTCAAGTTGGTGCGCCCTTATATATGCTAGCTGCTGCTGTGACGTCACTTGTGCCCGTGACATTGCCATATATGGGCACGTTTTGAGTCGGTGTTCGATGTGCCCTCTTCAACCACGCGTTCGCCGGATCCGACACAGCGCTGAGCTGCAAGCCACCATCACTATTCAGGGTGTTTGCGGTAATTTTTATTTCAATAGCTTCCTTTATTATACTGTCCCAGAAGCTGTGGTCTGCAGAAAACCCACCCACACGGACCTGTACCTGCACGCCACCAGCCATCATCATCCAGCACAGAAGCGCACAGTATAACAAACGTTGGTGCATCGTGCAAGAGTAATATCAGACGACGATAACCTACCCTGTGAACTGAGCCACCTACGCAAAATTTTCAGGAATAATGGCTACAGCGCCCATCAAGTGAAAGAAGTGATTTCTGGGAAAAGTAGGAAAAGAAACTTGTTTTGCTGCCATTCTGTGGCTCTGTGTCGGGCGTGTTGAAAAGACACAAGATCAAATCAATCTTCAGCCCTCCAATGAAAATCCGTCACTTACTGAGACCAGTTAAAGATGCAGTAGGTCTCAGAACACCTGGAGTCTACAAAATACCTTGTGAAGGTGGCCAGAAGTACATCATACAAACAGTGTGCACTGTGGAACAATGCAGAAAAGAACATAAGAGGTATTATCGCCTATGCTATCCAGAGAAATCTGTGTTAGCTGAGCATGCGTTAGAAAATGGTCACCACATAAAATTTGATGATACCTCATTGTGTCTCGCACTAATGGCTTCTGGGACAGTTTAATAAAGGAAGCTATTGAAATAAAGATTACCGCAAACACCCTGAATAGAGACGGTGGCTTGCAGCTCAGCACTACGTGGGATCCAGCGATCGTGTGGTCGAAGAGGGCACATCGACTCAAAACGTGGCCATACGTGGCAATGTCACGGGCACCAGTGACGTCACAGCCTGCAGCTAGCATATATAAGGGAGCACCAACAGCCCACTGGCAATGGCCGAGGAGTGCTTGGCCAAAAGCTCGTATAGTTTTAAGCAATTGACGCAGTTGGAAACCCAAGAACATGTTATTCATTCATCAAATTTATTTGACAAAGATCTTTGACGTGGCACTAGAAAGGGATATTACGGTATCATCATATTATTCCAATTGCTCTGTGTGCACAGATGGAAGAGAAGTGGGGGAAAAAAAGGAAACGTACCTGGGTGAAGCTGTGGGTTTTCTGATGAGACAGTAAAAGCATTCAACAAAACTTGTTATGTGAGCTTGTAGTAGAGGATGTCAAGTCATACATAAATTACTTAAGAATGGATGGGTATACATTTCAGTATTAGCTCAGTGAAGTGTATCCTCATATCACAAAGCACAATATTCACTTAAGAAGTGCTTTCTATGCAGAAGACAGGCTCTCTGTGACACTCCAATTCCTTGCTACAGGAGACTTAGGTTAGGTTAGATTAGGTCTCTCATCTTCTTAAACTGTTTTTGTATTCAGGGTGAGGCCTCATCAGCTTCATACATCTCTATTAATTTTGTAGTTGTCGGTACACACCAATTGTATTTAGTGGCCATGTTTATAAACACACTAAAGATGACAGAACGCTGCAGCGATGCTAGCGCTCCGTGTTGTAACGTGTCACACTGCAGTGAGCAGAAGACAAATGACGTTTATTATCAAATCTACAGCAAGGCTCTAGATTTGATCAAATTTATTTGACAACAGATGAGATTTGACAAAATGCCTCATTTCACCATCAAACTTCTTTGACAAAAATATTTGACATATCAACTTTAACGAAGAAATTTGATAGTGTAATACAGGCCTTATAACCCACTTGCTGATTGGCTGCTGCACCCTTCTTTGTTATGAAACCCCAGCACTGTTCTGCTATTGCACTGCTACACTGTAAAATGCTCTTGATATCACTTTTCAAAGTACACAGGTCCTTGTTTTACTGTAGTTATGTACAATATCTTCACTTGGAAGGCCACCACATGTGGTGGTTCCACCTGCTTTATTTGTCTCTTCGTTTTTTGATTGTCATTGGTGTCAACATACTGTGTTGCTACACTGGCAGAAAAATGGGTTGTGGATTCAGACACACACTATTGTAAATCATGTAGCCAACATATGCACAGTTGTGTTTTTCAGTTCTTCAATCTTCACTTTGCACAACCCCCAATATTTCACAGTCACATCTACGAGCAGTAAAACCTAACCACAAAGTTCACAGTTCTTGAAGAATAATCAGGTAAGTACGGAGGGGACACTGTCACTGTTTTTACACATTGCCCAATTGTTTAACACTTATTCCACAGTTAATTTGAAGCATTGTTATTGTTCTAACCAGCACAGTTTACTCATCAGAAACTCGGCCGTGGACTGACTGCCTTGTAACCAAAAATCGGCATCTTATATATCATCACAATAATCGGTACTGAAACTACACATTATTTGAAGTCAAATTTACAGAAATTACAATTAAAATTTAACTCATAAAATTAACTGAATACATTGAAAAATTGTGTCTTTTTAACATTTTCTTCTTCTATGAGGTTTAGGCCGAATCATTAGTTTAAATCATGAAATTAACAAATATATATCTAAAAAGAAAGATGATGAGACTTACCAAACAAAAGCGCTGGCAGGTCGATAGACAGCGCTTTTGTTTGGTAAGTCTCATCATCTTTCTTTTTAGATATATTTTTCCCACGTGGAATGTTTCCCTCTATTATATTCATATCATTAATTAACAAATATAGTTACATAAACAAGACTTTTGACAAAACTATTGATTACTTTGGAATTAATGAAGGGCTGGCTTTTGCTAACATGTTTCTGACTAGGGCCAAATACGTACTTAAAGATTGCTAGCATTTTGTCTTCCAAATGCTTATAATTATTGCAGAATTTATATCTGTTTATATGTCAACAACAGAATTTAAGTTACAAAACAATTATTGATTCGACCCTATAACAAATGATACAAACCAGGAATAGTCAAAATAAATTAGAAAATCACTTACATACATAAAACTGAGCACAAAATTAGATCTGGTGTTATTTACTTTAAAACTGAGGGCCAATCTTTCTCTTTTATGGAAATGCAGATTATATTCACATATGTTAATGATAATTAGCTAAAAGTAACAAAACAAATTTAAGGAGGCAGTTAGCAAAACTAGAGGGGAATCAAAATTATCACAGCTTGCTTCGTCATGCAGTAAGATGGATGTAGAAGAATTAATGGCAAACTTTAGGCAGACTGTAAATCGTAGTCTGTGAGTTGTGCACCCAGTACATGGATTTAGAACAGAACAGACCCACCATGGTTTAACCATGGCAGTCAAGAAAATGCTGAGTTAGCTGAGGCTGTTGCACTCTCGGTTCAAAACAGAATGCACAAATGACAACAAGCAAACGTTTGTAGAGTTTTACACACCTGGGAAAAGATCTATGTGCAAAGTATACAACAATTACTATTGTCATACCTTCACAAAAAGTTATGAAAAGGAAAGTTGCCACTCACCATATAGCAGATATACTGAGTCACAGATAGGATCAACAAAAAGTCTGTCACAAGTAAGCTTTCAGCCAACAAGGCCCATACTGAAAAAAACAGGCACGTGTATGCCCCCCCCCCCCGCCCCCCCGCCCCCCCCGCCCCCCGCCCCCCCGCACACACACACACAGACACACACACAAGGCAACTTTCCTTTTCATCATATTGTTACATTCCATCCTGGATTTTCCACTGTTTTATCTTCACAAAAGATCTGGCAGTGAAACATAAAATTCTGCTAGATGTAAAATCTCTAAGTGTGTTTAAAGCTTCCATCCAGTCACTTGTTGACTAGTCTAGTGTGACAGTTGAAGATAGCTAAATGAAAGCTGAAATTTTAAATTTCATGTTTAAGAAATCATTCACAAAGGAGACTCACACAAACATACCACCATTTGACCATCAAGCAGGCCCCATGTGGACAACATATCAATAAGCATCCCTGGCGTAGAGAATCAATTAAAGTACTTAAAAACAAATAAATCACCAAGCCCCGATGGCATCCCAGTTCAGTTTTTCGATGAGTATTCTACAGTACTGACACGTTTCCTAGGTTGCATTTATCATGAATCTCTCACCCAGTGCAAGGTCCCAAGCAACTGTATATAAGAAGGGCAAAAGAATGGACCCGCAAAATTACGGATCAATAAACCTAACATTGGTCTGCTGCAGAATCCTTGAACACATCCTCAGTCCTAATATAATAAATTTTACTGAGACCAAGAATCTTACATCCACGAATCAGCATGGTTTTAAAAAGCATCACTCTTGCAAATGTCAGATTTTCCATATTTCTAGATTTCTGGAAATCATTTGACACTGCACTGTTAAAGAAGGTACAAGCATATGGAAAAGGTTCACAGATATGTAAGTGTCTCAAAGACTTCTTTAGTTACAGAACCCAATACATTGTCTTCAATAGACAGTGTTAATCAGAGTCAAGGGTGTGTGAGGAGTGCCCCATGGAAGTGTGATAGGACCACTGTTGTTCTCTATGTACATGAATGATTTGGTGCACAAGGTGGGCAGCAATCTGCAGTTGTTTGCTGATGATGCCGTGGCGTACGGTAAGGTGTCAGATGAGTAACTTTAGGAGGACACAAGATGACTTAGACAAAATTTCAAGTCAGTGTGATGAATGGCAGCTGGCTCTAAATGTGGAAAAATCTAAGTTAATGCAGATGAGTACGAAGAACAAACCTGCAATATTTGGATACAGTATTACTAGTGTCCTGCTCGACACAGTTGTTTAAATATCTGGACATAATATTGAAAAGTGATACGAAATGGAACGAGTATGTGAGAATATGGCAGGGAAGGCAAATGGTTGATTTTGGTTTATTGGGAGATTTCTAGGAAAATGTTGTTCACCTGTAAAGGAGACCACATATAGGATGCTAGTGCAACCTCTTCTCGAGTACTGCTCAAGTGTTTGGGATCCGAACACGGTCAGATTAAAGGGAGACGTCGAAGCAATTCTGAGGCAGGCCGGGCTGCTAGATTTGTTACCGGTAGGTTCAAATAACACGCAAGTTTTACAGGCGTGCTTCCGGAACTCAAATGGGAATACCTGGAAGGAAGGAAACCTATTTTCAAGGAAACCTATTGAGAAAATTTACACAGCCGTAATCTTGTGCTAATTGCAGAATAATTCTACTGCCTCCAACACACATTGCACTTAAGGATCACAAAGATAAGATATGAGAAATTACAGCTCATACGGAGACATATAGACAATCTTTTTCCCCTCATTCTATTTGCGAGTGTAACAGGAAAGGGAATGACTAGTAGTGGTATGGGGTATTCTCTGCCACACCCCATACGGTGGATTGCAGAGTTTCGATGTAGATGTAGAAATCACGAATCGTCTGACCGGGCCACGGGTTTCCCCTGATATCGTCACGAGCCCAGGAGAGCCACTGCAGGTGGTGTCTCGGTGTAAGCAGAGGCAATCGTATTGGTCATCTGCAGCCATTAACACTAAATTTTACTGCACTGTCGTAACGGATAAGTTTGTCGTACATCCCACATCGATTTCTGGGATTATTTCCCACAGTATTGCTCGTTTGTTAGCACTGACAACTCTACTCAAATGTCGCTGCTCTCAGTCGTTGAGATAAGACCGTCAGCCACTGCGCAGTCTGTGGTGAGAGGTAAAACTTTAAATTTACTATTCTCAGCACTCTCTTGACACTGTGGACCTCAGAATATTGAATTTGTTACAATTTCCAGACTGTAAAGTCTCATATGCCTAGCTCCAACTACCAATCTATGTTCATAGAATGTTAATACTCATCATGCTGCCATAATTATGTCAGAAACCATTCCACAAGAATCGCCTGAGTACATGTGGCAGCTCCACCAATGCACTGTCCTGTTATACATTGTGAATGTGATACTACCACCATCTGTGTATGTGCATATCACTATCCCACAGCTTTTGTCACCTCGGTGTGTGTGGTTTCTGTTCTTCCAGACACCGTTTTGATCCTGTAGCCACTATCAATCGAGACATGAAGTAATTAAAGACATTAGCTGCCATCAGGATTTGACTTAACCAATAGAGAAAGCTGAAAATTTTTGTCAGTCCAGGATTTGAACCTGGGTCTGCTGCTTACTAGACACGTGTGCTGGCCACTATGCACCCGGGCCCAGTAGTCATGGCAACTGTATGGACTACCCTTCACACGTCTCCTGCCAGACACAAATTCTCCACTCACACCACACACTACAGATGAGATGCCCCTGCTCATTATCCTAATTACTCATGGCATATCACCAGTTCTTGTAAGCATAGAGGTGGGGAGGCAAATAATGGAAATTGATTGATAATTGCTGCTAGAATAATTTAAAAAATTGATTGGAAAGATTAACTGAAAGAAACTGGAAGGTAATTCATAAATCTGTACACATATCCTGGATGAACTTTAACTGGAACTAATATCAACAGACCTTTAATGTCAATATATTTAAGATCAATATTTGGATTTTAAGTTATGTACTGCTTCACATTAGTTCCACTGTGCTTAGTGCTGATTATGACAATGCCAATACTGGATCACCTCTCCGCTGCTCGCGTATATTCCACTTGTTGCCTCGAACCTCATGATGCAGGATTCTCAGCGTGGGCAAAATGGTGAACAGACGGGTGTGACTGATGTAAATATATGAATAAACTTGGCCTTCCCGATAACTTTTATCATAATTTTTAACATACAGCTGGAATACACATTTTTAAACAATACTGGTAGGACGGAGCTAGTCATACATCTGCCCGCTACCACTTACAAAAATAAACTGGTGAAGATACTGGAAATAATCAATTGAAGAGTACCTATCTTCTCTTTTTTTCTATTGAGACATCATATTTGCCAAAAAACACCTAATTACTTTACCTTTGGATGAAAGAATGAAGAAAGAGAAAAAAACAATAATATGATTCATCATAATTGCCCCCCACTCTCCACTGACGTCATATGGAGGTGCTCAACATCTGAGCTATTTCCCTTTTTGAGGGTTGATAACCCTGGCAGGTATGGGCATAGCCTTTATTTTCAGCCATTGGAGTTATTCTGTATGGTTATCCATTTACGTGGGCATGTCAGCTTCTTGTACACATCCGTATACAAGTTTTCTGTGCTAACAAAGTGCTTGCTGCAACTGCACAGTCCCACTGTTGTCAGTCAGCATCTGCACAGTGTCTGTTACTGTCCCAGTTTGCGCTCACATATTGAATACGAGGCCAGAGTGTCTGTGTTATGCATTTATAGTAGCTTTCACTTCATCATGAATCTCATGTTCAGCAGTGTGGTCCTTTGTGAAATCTTCAATGTGGTGACAACTGGTTTCCATATCAGCGGCCTGAGGAATTTATTTCACCTCGCCTCTCTCACTTATTCAGTGGGGGACACCAGCTGTACATCCGACAACTGTCGACAAGGTAAGTTTCTTGCTGCTTCTACTACTTTGTCGAGCACAGAAAATTCGAGTTACACAGAGTATTTCCATCTTATGTTTATCATGCGCACACCCCCGTCTATCCCAAACACACTTAAAACTTTGCAGCCAGGTTTTGTTTGTTTTTGTGCTATGTTTTTGAGCATCTTTCATACAGTTGCATGAAATAGTTACTGTAGTGTCCTTTCCACATACTACACACATAACATAATAAAAAACAAACACAATTACAAAATACACTTATCCCATTCATTTGCCGACATGCCATTATCACCACTTATATACATTATACTCTGCTTGTCGTTTTGTTTCAGTACATTTTGTTAAATTACAATTTTGTTACATTGTTTGATTTCAATTATAGGAGTACACATTTTACTCTTGTTTGGTTATACATTCTTCGTATAACATTCATACAATAATAGATTCTTCATGGCATAAATTGACATACATTTCATTTCAACTTACAAAAACTTCTTCTTGGAGCATATTTATCAGTTCCAAAGGATTAAAGAAATAAAAAATAGTTACTATAATAGATACTATGCATTTCTGAGATAAGTATGCATGGCCTCACCTCTCTAGTATTCTCCAGGGAGGAACTATACATTTCAGGGTTGAGGAAATTCCACAGAAAGGCTTTTATGCTCAGTTATGTTTCATTACTAGACATAACTGTGATCTCAAGAACGAAATAGTCTGTTGTTTATAAAAACAACCCAAATCTGATGAAACCAATTGTATCAAATACTTATTCATTGTTTAAAAATCCAGCTCAATATTTACTTCTTATGTTCATTGTCCCCCCATGAACCATGGACCTTGCCGTTGGTGGGGAGGCTTGTGTGCCTCAGCGATACAGATAGCCGTACCGTAGGTACAACCACAACGGAGGGGTATCTGTTGAGAGGCCAGACAAACGTGTGGTTCCTGAAGAGGGGCAGCAGCCTTTTCAGTAGTTGCAAGGGCAACAGTCTGGTTGATTGACTGATCTGGCCTTGTAACATTAACCAAAACGGCCTTGCTGTGCTGGTACTGCGAACAGCTGAAAGCAAGGGGAAACTACGGCCGCAATTTTTCCTGAGGGCATGCAGCTTTACTGTATGATTAAATGATGATGGTGTCCTCTTGGGTAAAATATTCCGGAGGTAAAATAGTCCCCCATTCGGATCTCCAGGCGGGGACTACTCAAGAGGATGTCGTTATCAGGAGAAAGAAAACTGGAGTTCTACGGATCGGAGAGTGGAATGTCAGATCCCTTAATCGGGCAGGTAGGTTAGAAAATTTAAAAAGGGAAATGGATAGGTTAAAGTTAGATATAGTGGGAATTAGTGAAGTTCGGTGGCAGGAGGAACAAGACTTCTGGTCAGGTGACTACAGGGTTATAAACACAAAGTCAAATAGGGGTAATGCAGGAGTAGGTTTAATAATGAATAGGAAAATAGGAATGCGGGTAAGCTACTACAAACAGGATAGTGAATGCATTATTGTGGCCAAGATAGATACGAAGCCCACACCTACTACAGTAGTACAAGTTTATATGCCAACTAGCTCTGCAGATGACGAAGAAATTTAAGAAATGTATGATGAAATAAAAGAAATTATTCAGACAGTGAAGGGAGACGAAAATTTAATAGTCATGGGTGACTGGAATTCGAGTGTAGGAAAAGGGAGAGAAGGAAATGTAGTAGGTGAATATAGATTGGGGGGAAGGAATAAAAGAGGAAGCCGCCTAGTAGAATTTTGAACAGAGCATAATTTAATCATACATGGAAGAAGCCTGGAGATATTAGAAGGTATTAGATAGATTATATAGTGGTAAGACAGAGATTTAGAAACCAGGTTTTAAATTGTAAGACATTTCCAGGGGCAGATGTAGACTCTGACCACAATTTATTGGTTATGACCTGTAGATTAAACTGAAGAAACAGCAAAAAGGTGGGAATTTAAGGAGATGGGACCTGGATAAACTGAAAGAACCAGAGGTTGTAGAGAGTTTCAGGGAGAGCATAAGGGAAAAATTGACAGGAATGGGGGAAAGAAATACAGTAGAGGAAGAATGGGTAGCTTTGAGGGATGAAGTAGTGAAGGCAGCAGAGGATCAAGTTGGTAAAAAGAAGAGGGCTAGTAGAAATCCTTGGGTAACAGAAGAAATATTGAATTTAATTGATGAAAGGAGAAAATATAAAAATGCAGTAAGTGAAGCAGGCAAAAATGAATACAAACGTCTCAAAAATGAGATCGACAGGAAGTGCAAAATGGCTAAGCAGGCATGGCTAGAGGACAAATGTAAGGATGTGGAGGCTTATCTCACTAGGGGTAAGATAGATACTGCCTACAGGAAAATTGAAGAGACCTTTGGAGATAAGAGAACCACTTGTATGAACATCAAGAGCTCAGATGGAAACCCAGTTCTAAGCAAAGAAGGGAAGGCACAAAGGTGGAAGGAGTATATAGAGGGTCTATACAAGGGCGATGTACTTGAGGACAATATTATGGAAATGGAAGAGGATGTAGATGAAGATGAAATGGGAGATACGATACTGCGTGAAGAGTTTGACAGAGCACTGAAAGACCTGAGTCGAAACAAGGCCCCCAGAGTAGACAACATTCCATTGGAACTACTGACGGCCTTGGGAGAGCCAGTCCTGACAAAACTCTACCATCTGGTGAGCAAGATGTATGAAACAGGCGAAATACCCTCAGACTTCAAGAAGAATATAATAATTCCAATCCCAAAGAAAGCAGGTGTTGACAGATGTGAAAATTACCGAACAATCAGTTTAATAAGACACAGCTACAAAATATTAACACGAATTCTTTACAGACGAATGGAAAAACTAGTAGAAGCCGACCTCAGGGAAGATCAGTTTGGATTCCGTAGAAATACTGGAACACGTGAGGCAATACTGACCTTACGACTTATCTTAGAAGAAAGATTAAGGAAAGGCAAACCTACGTTTCTAGCATTTGTAGACTTAGAAAAAGCTTTTGACAATGTTGACTGGAATATTCTCTTTCAAATTCTAAAGGTGGCAGGGGTAAAATACAGGGAGCGAAAGGCTATTTACAATTTGTACAGAAACCAGATGGCAGTTATAAGAGTCGAGGGACATGAAAGGGAAGCAGTGGTTGGGAAGGGAGTAAGACAGGGTTGTAGCCTCTCCCCGATGTTATTCAATCTGTATATTGAGCAAGCAGTAAAGGAAACAAAAGAAAAATTTGGAGTAGGTATTAAAATCCATGGAGAAGAAATAAAAACTTTGAGGTTCGCCGATGACATTGTAATTCTGTCAGAGACAGCAAAGGACTTGGAAGAGCAGTTGAACGGAATGGACAGTGTCTTGAAAGGAGGATATAAGATGAACATCAACAAAAGCAAAACGAGGATAATGGAATGTAGTCGAATTAAGTCGGGTGATGTTGAGTGTATTAGATTAGGAAATGAGACACTTAAAGTAGTAAAGGAGTTTTGCTATTTGGGGAGCAAAATAACTGATGATGGTCGAAGTAGAGAGGATATAAAATGTAGACTGGCAATGGCAAGGAAAGCGTTTCTGAAGAAGAGAAATTTGTTAACATCGAGTATATATTTAAGTGTCAGGAAGTCATTTCTTAAAGTATTTGTATGGAGTGTAGCCATGTATGGAAGTGAAACATGGATGGTAAATAGTTTGGACAAGAAGAGAATAGAAGCTTTCAAAATGTGGTGCTACAGAAGAATGCTGAAGATTAGATGGGTAGATCACATAACTAATGAGGAAGTATTGAATAGGATTGGGGAGAAGAGAAGTTTGTGGCACAACTTGACCAGAAGAAGGGATCGGTTGGTAGGACATGTTCTGAGGCATCAAGGGATCACCAATTTAGTATTGGAGGGCAGCGTGGAGGGTAAAAATCGTAGGGGGAGACCAAGAGATGAATACACTAAGCAAATTCAGAAAGATGTAGGTTGCAGTAGGTACTGGGAGATGAAGAAGCTTGCACAGGATAGAGTAGCATGGAGAGCTGCATCAAACCAGTCTCAGGACTGAAGACCACAACAACAACAACATGTTCATTGTACAAAGGATAACCATTTCATACTCTCAGGTACAAACATGTATCAACAATATGATATGTTATGCACAATAAGTATAAAACAGTCTTTACATAAGTATCAAACATGCATAAAAATTTCTATGCAATTCAGGTGTTTGATGCTTTCATTGGTAGTTGATGCTCACAGTAGTTAGGTTTTAACCCCTTGATTAATTGGTAGTACTGAACTTCAGTTCAGTATCATGATATGTGACGTACTGCAACAGTTTTCTTCTTCACATACTTTCACACTATCACATTCATACATATCATAAACTTACAACTATAATTAGTTGTGGCACGCTTGTCGATGCATTGTTCCCTGGAAGAAATACTAACTTAAAACTGAATCTTCACAGATAATTGTATAGTGGCTCAATGGCTACTGATATCTTTTTAATATATTCAACCATGTATTCATCACTTCAGTGTGCAGCCGTGCTGTCACAAAACTTATTTAATATCATGTGTGCATCTCTACTTACCTTATAAGTTTGAAACATAAAGTGTATTATAGGCATAGTGCGACCTCTTGTCCAGTTTGACACTTATACTGGACTCAATTGTTTACCTGCAGCAAGTTTTCTGGTACCTCAAACATAATTAGTGCATGTACTTTCAATAGTTACACTTGTAAATATTGTACATATAGATATACAATGTATACAGTAGCATAACATAAGTAAATATCTTGCAGTTTATGGTCCCTTTCCGTGTATATAATCCATTAGCTTATCCTTGTATGTGTGTATTGCATAGATAGTCATAGTTCTAGTATAGGCTCTCCCTTAATTTTCTAGGTCCTAAGATGGCGGCTACAGTAAAAGTTAAGCAAGTGTCCTTCCAGAAAAACTTAAATTTTGCCGTAAAAAAGAAATCGTGTGAAAATTGTAAAGACGAAATCAAGAAACTGAATGAACACATAACGAGCTTACAGTTCATAATCAGCAGTTTGAAAACGGACATTTCGAAAATACAACAAGAAAATAGTGAACTGAACACGCTAAAACTTGTGCGAGATAGTTCGTCCGTTACGGAAAAGTGGTCTAATGTAAAGTGCAAGAACAGCAAGTCCAAAGTGCAAATTCGGAAAACCTGTGAAAGTTACGCAAGCTTTGTGCACGAAAACACATTTCAATTACTTTCGATCGCCGATAGTGAAAATGCAACTTACAGTTCGCATGAACGATGGGAAAAGCAAAAAGGCACTTTGGGGAATAAGGTAAGAGAAGAAAATTTACTGACGCAAACAACTGTGAAGGAGGTCAATATAAATGTGCCGACCAAAAATTGTGTCGAAGTGTGTAGTAAAACAATACAAAACGATTCGAAAATTGTGAACTCCAATAACAGGAAACTGTTTGTGTTTTCAGACAGCCATGGTCGTGGACTTCCGACTAAACTATAAGAAACAACTAAAACATTTTCGTGTGGTATAGTGAAACCGGAAGCCCCACTTAGCGAAATTAAAAAAATGACCGAATCCGCAGAGGCAAAAAATCTGCATGATAATGACTTCGTTGTACTTATGGGAGGCGCAAATGATATCTACAAAAATGAAACAGCGAGTGCAACGCGCGATCTTAAACAGTGTCTGAGGAACCTCACTCACACTAACGTAACACTTGTCAATATTCCGCATCGCTATGATCTTGTAAGATGGTCATGTGTTAACAGGGAAATAGAAAGTGCCAACAGTCAGTTTGCAAAAATCTGCAGACATTTTAAAAACGTGAAATGCGTTGATATAAGCAGTATTGGACGTAGATTCCACACGCAACACGGACTTCACCTGAATGGCTTGGGGAAAGAATATCTGACAAGCCTGATAACCAGGGTAATAAAAAACCATCAAAATAAATTCAAAACCAAAACGATAATTGCATTGCCATCGCCTGACTCCATAACGAAAACGCTTCAAAAAAATTCATTAGAAACTTCATCAGCAGCAGCAAAACATGTAAAAAAAGACCAAATTTTAACAGAAAGAACAGTGGACATCGATTTCAACAACAAAAGAACTACTGTTCCTCATCAGCCAAGTATTATTTTAGACGAAAATAACAAAAACGAGAAGACTCCAAGTTCACAAGGAAACACAGCAGTAGTGGTAGCACCAACATTTGAAGTGTCAGAAACAGCACCACCATCAACAACAACAAACAGAGGGCTGTTGGACAGAAGAAATGCTGAGCCTCCTTCTCATCTCAATGATTTTTTATGTGTGGGCCTGACGAAAAAGAAGGGACAACAGTAGGTAGTGTCAGGTGTCTCCTGTCTCAAGGCAGACTCCAATGGATTCTCAGTCAGGTAACAGCACTAATAGAATGAAAAAGCAAGAGGAAGGCATCTCTTTCTTTCATCAAAACATAAGGGGCCTCTCAAACAAAACAGATCAACTCCTTATTAACATTAGTGAAAAGGACAGTATAAATAATGCCCAGATTTTGTGCCTAACTGAGCACCATGTTACTGATAAATGTGCCTTGCCATCTATAGTAAGTTATACTTTAGTAACATACTACTGTAGGGAAAGTAAAGATAAAGGTGGAGTAGCAATTTATGTTAAGGACAGTGTAGCATACAAAGCTATATATATTAAGAAATATTGTGTGGAACAACAATTTGAGGCATGTGCCACAGAAATAACAACTAAATTCTACCCAATAATAGTGTTGGCTGCCTACAGGGCTCCCTCAGGTGACATAAAAACTTTTCTGCATTCAATGGAACTCCTACTGTCATGGTTACTTCCAAAAGCGAAGGATATTGTAGTATTAGGTGATTTCAATATAAACTTTTTGACAGAAAATAAGAATAAAATAGACTTTGAGATTGTGATGACCTTACACAATCTGACATCAGTAATAAACTTCCCAACAAGAATTACATCCGAGTGCCAAACTATGATAGACAACATTTTTTTAGATGTAAATAGACTTCAGAATTATATTGTCAGGCAGGTTATAAGTGGGCTTTCAGATCATGATGGACAAATTCTCACTATTTATGACGTTAATCTGTTCAAAAAAGAATTTCCTCGATGGAAATTCATAAGAGTAATTAATGAAGAGGCGAAAGGAACTTTCAACCACAGGTTGCAGCAAATGGATTGGTCTTTAGTATATAGCCATGATGATGTTCATACTAAATTTAACTGTTTTATAAATGAATTCTGTGCTCTTTTTGAAGAAATATTTCCCAAGAAATGGGTCAGAAACAGGGCTTCCAATTCTGTAAGCAAGCCTTGGATTATAAAAGGTATAAAACAGTCATGTAAAACCAAAAGGGAAACTTATGCTGCAATAAGATTCTGTAAAGATGTAAAAAAATGAGAACACTATAGAATATACTGTAAAATTTTGAAGAAACTAATACAGAAATCAAAAGCCCTTTATTATGAGAAGAAAATAGATAATTCTAATAATAAAATAAAAGCAATTTGGAGCATTGTAAAAAAAGAAACAGGAAGAGATACAACAAGTAAAGAAGATATAAATAATATCAGATATGAGGGTATCCTAGTAGATAACCCCAAAACAGTGGCTGAGATTTTTAATAAACACTTCCTATCAGTAAGTCAACAGATTGGTTGCAAGCCCGATGTTGATGAAGCTGTAACTCTTTGTCAAGCCGTATATTCAAACACAATTTCAGAAATGCGCTTTAATCCTGTCACTGTAGAACAAATTCAAAAAATCATCATGTCTCTAAAAAGTACGAATTCTGCAGGGGTTGATAATATATCTAGTAATTTATTGAAATATTCTTGTGTCTGGATAAGGGACATTCTCTGTCATATTTTCAATGCTTCCCTTCAGAAAGGTGTTGTTCCCAGTAGACTTAAGTATGCCATTGTGAAGCCCCTGTACAAAAAGGGTGATAAAGCTGAACTAACTAACTATCGACCTATCTCTTTGCTGACAGCTTTCTCCAAAATTCTAGAAAAGCTAATACATGTAAGAATTACTGATCATCTCATGAAGAACGAAGTTCTCAGTAAGAGCCAGTTTGGCTTTCAAAAGGGCCGTTCAACAGAAGATGCAGTCTACGGACTTGCAAATGAAGTCCTAGAAACTCTTAATGAAAAAATGCTAGCACTTGGTGTCTTCTGTGATTTATCCAAAGCGTTTGACTGTGTTGATCACCAGATTCTCTTGCAAAAAGCAAAATTAGTAGGAATAAGTGGTGTTGCAGGCAATTGGCTACAGTCGTACCTCCTAGACAGAAAACAAAAAGTTGTGTTGAATAGCTCGGGTGGAGTATGTGACACTTCCTCAGATTCTGAATGGAGTTCCATTACATGTGGAGTGCCCCAGGGCTCAGTTCTTGGGCCACTATTATTCCTGATTTTTATAAATGATCTACCATCATGTACAAGCCTGTCGTGTAAATTTACATTATTTGCTGATGATACCACAATTTTTATGAGCAGTAGAACAGACAACACTCTTGAGGAACTCACTAATCACATACTCTCAGATATGGTTAATTGGTTCAAGGTGAATGGTCTCTCATTAAATTCCAGTAAGACCAGCTCTATTCAATTCTGTACAAAAACAGAAAAAGAGAGAGAGATAAGTGTGACATGTGGTAATCAACCAATAGTTAGAATGGAAACAACAAAATTTCTTGGAGTGCACATTGACAAGAAAATGAACTGGTCTTCACATATTATTGATCTCTGTAAGAGGCTTAGCTCTGCTACCTATGCTTTACGGGTTGTCACTACATGTGTTGAACCTAACACTGCAAAAGTGGCATATTATGGCTATTTTCATTGTCTCATTGAGTACGGAATTATTTTTTGGGGCAACCAGCCATTAGCAAGGATAGTGTTCATTGCACAGAAGCGAGCTTTAAGAATTATATGTGGATTGCGCCCAAGAGACTCTTGTAGAAATAGTTTTCGTAATCTTAAAATATACACAACTACATACCAATATATTTTTTCTCTCATGTGTTTTGTTTGTAAAAATATAGAGACATTTCAACCAAACAGTAATTATCACGAGCATAACACATGGAGGAAGAATGACATACACAGTGAGCTCAGAAATTTGAGCTTGGCACAAAAGGGTGTCCACTACACTGGAGCAAAACTCTTCAATGCTCTTCCTCCCGAAATAAAGACAGAGATTCATAAAATGAGTAAGTTTAAGAAAGCTCTAAAAATATTTTTGCTAGAAAAAGCTTTTTACAGTATAGATGAATTTTTAACTAAATAAATTGTAATATTTTAATACTATATAATACAAGTTGACAAAATGCCACTATGAATTTTATTTAACCTGAGCTCTGTAACTGTGTGTGCTCCATATCTGTTTTCTGTAGTGTTTTAATGATTCTAAGAAAATATGTATTTTCTTTTTCTGTATTGCTGCCCAAAGAATTTACTGTAAAAAATTTTTATATAATTATGTACTCAAATTTCTGTATATGCTATAAGATTATCAGATCGTATTTGTAAAAAACTGACTCGTTCCACGTCCTTGTGTATCCAACACAGTTGGACCTATGGAACACGAAATAAATCAAATCAAATCAAATCTATGTCCCTGTTTATGCAATAGGGTTTACAAATGGTGGTTCAGGCTGTAGCTCATAGGGTTGGCTTGTTTTGGGTGCTCCAACACTTCCAGCTGTGTCTGACTGATGCACACACGGTTGTACTTTGCTGACTATCTTGCTCCCCAATGCGCATGCGCTGTGTCACTCTGATACCACTTACATCACAGCGAGTTGTGTATTGCATTGCACGCTACTGCGTGTTTCACAAGGTTACTTTTTTGTTTACAGCTGGGCCATGTGCAAGGCCAAGCACTGTGTTTAGAGCATCACCACCTCTATACACATAAAAGTAAAATTCATTGTTACACACACTCATCATTTATATATTTGACATATAAGAAAAAATACAAACAAAATTTTCCTTATCAACTAACAACACAAATTCTGGAAAGTGATTTTGCAGCATCCTGAATCTAATATTATTATACATATATACAACTTGGAGGGTATACAGCTCTTCTTCAATATATACATATTCTCAAGTTTTTGTGTGGGTAAAGGCCCTTGTCTTCATCCATTTTCGTGTGTGCCAATCTGTATGCTCCTGGGTAGGGGATTTTAGTAACTATCTATGGTCTGGTGTATAATAGTTGCCACTTGTGGTTCAGTTTTCCTATTTTTGTGGATTTGGGATGTGTTCTAAGTAACACCTTTCGTCCTATATAAAATTGTGTCATACATTTTGGTTTCCTGTCATAAATTGCTTTCCTATATATAGCCCAGGTTGCAGAGTTTATTACTGCTTGTCGTATTTTATCATCTGGTGATAATTCTGGTATCGGTATCTTTAGCAAAGGTTTTTCCCACTCGTTTATTTGTTTGTAATTGAACATCAACTCATTTGGTGTAAGTCCAGTTGATGTGTGGGGAAGGTTGTTAACAACTTGTAAGAAGGCAGTGACATATTCAATCCACTTGGTATATTTACAAGGTGTATAGGTCCTCACAAACAAGTTTAATTCCTTAAACACTCTTTTATGGAGGATGCTTCAGGTTGAAATTTGGATACTAAACTGTGTTTGATTTGGTAGGAATCTACAAATTCTTTCCACTTACATCCAACAAAATATGAGGCATTATCTGTTAACATGACTTCTGGTTTTCCTATGCTTGCAAAATAATCCTCTTTTATTTGTCTAATAATTGAACTGGCTGCAATGTTGTGTACAGCATTCAGATTTATGTACTTGGTGAAAATATCATACAGACCTTTTACATATTTTACTCCCCTCTTACGTCTGGGACAGGGTCCAGCCACATCTAACAATACCTTTTCTAGAGGTTTTTTTAGCCACAATGGATATAGTTCAACCTGCTTGGAGATGTTTGAATGGTTTGCTTTCTGGCAAACAATACTTTCTTACTATCTCTAGTACTATTCACCTAAGGTTGGGAAAATAACAATATTTACCTACTTTGTCAGTGCATTTTGCAGTGCCATAATGGCCACAAGTAATGTTTGTGTATAAGATAAAATCATCCACATATTCCTCTGGCAAACACATGTGCCAGTTTTCTTGTTCGAGATGATTCCTATGGAATAGTACACTTTTGTGAATAGTGAAAAATCTTTTCCAAACAATTGAAAGTCCAGGACAGAAACACACACCAGTGCATGATGGGAGTGGCAACTGGGTGGAGATAAGGAGGAGGGTGGGGCGGGGAGGGGGGAGAGATAGTATGGTGAACCTCTCGTCATCACCTATCTCCTGCACTCTGTCTAACCTGTAGAACTTCTCTGCCTACCACCCCCACCATACAGTCCCTCTATCCCTCCCCTTCCCTGCCTCAGCCTCCTCCTTACCCCCACCCAGTCACCACAACCATCACGTACTGGTGCTGCTGATCGCAGTATGGCTTCAATTGCCTGAGACTGAAGTCATGCTTGTGTGCACATGCGCCCGTGTGTGTGGACATAGTATGGACATAGTATGATCAGTGTGTTTCTTCCTCCATCAACATAGCTCTTATTTCACTTTCCTACTCTAAAAGACCATTGAATTCCTCTAAGCCTTGTGGTAAAAGAGCATCAGCTATTATGTTTTGGTTTCCTTTTATGTGTACTATTTCAAAATCAAGTTACATACACCACCTGGCTATCTGTCTGTGTAGTAATTTACAAGTTAACAAAAACGTGAGGGACTGGTGGTCACACAATACTTTTGTGTGTTTACCCCAAAGGAAATACTAAAACTTTTTAAAGGACCAAATTACAGCCAAACCCTCCAACTCTGTAACTGAATATGAGTGTTCAGCTCCAGATAAGGTGTGGCTGGCCTGGCTAATTACTTTAGGGATGAGATTTCCTTCTTCTTCTACCATTTGGAAAACATATGTGCCCAGACCTTGAGAAGATGCATCAGTGCATAAACAAAAATCATTCTTCATGTCTGGTTGAGATAAAATATTAGCATCTAATAAGGCTTTTGACATTGCTTGCCCCATAACAAAGGTCTGTTTTTTCGGAGAAGATTGAGTAAAGCATTAATGTTCATAAGTTGGTTAGGGATGAATTTCCTGAAAAGTATGCCTTTTTTTGTCTCTTGTATTGAGGAACAGGGCAGTTCCTAATGGCATCAAGTTTTTTAGGATCTGGCAGTATGCCTCCCGAAGAGTTTATGTCCTAAAAATTTTGCCTTTTCTCATCTGAAATCAGATTTCTTGAGATTTGCTGTTACTCCACATTCAGAAAAGCTGCTCAATACTTGTTCAATTAATCTTAAGTGTTCTATCCAAATGGATGTAGCAACTAAAAGGTGTCCACATATATTGTTACCTTACTCAGAAGTTTGGGCCCTAGCTCTCTGTCTAGTGCCGAGATAAATACACCTGCACTTTTGTTCATTTCAAATGGTAGTACTTCATATCCAAAGCTCCTGCCCCCACATACAAAGGCAGTATACTTGTGACTTTCTTCGTTTAGTATTATTTGCCAATTATGAAGACCTGAGTTCTATTATAGTTAGAAATTTTGAACCATGGAATTTCACAAGCTGTTCCTCTAAATTGTCTGGACATGTTCAGAGTGGTACAATAATCTTAATGTTACATGTGTCAAGGACCAAGCGCACTCAGCCACAGTTAAAATAGGACTACAATAAGACAAAAATGATCACTGTATTATGCCCCATTAAAGTATCCTGTTAATCTTTTTTCTTACAGCTTCCCTCTTTGTCCATGGTATAGGGTATGAGGTGGAACAGAAAGTTTCATGAGGATATACTTCCATTTTGTACACAAAATACTTAATGATACCTGGTCTTTTTTCGAATAAATGTATATAAGCAAGTATCAGTTCCCCAAGTTCCACTTGCTGTTCTTGAGACAAGCACTTTGAAAGTTTCATGAGGATATATTTCCATTTTGTACACAAAATCCTTAATGATACCTGGTCTTTTTTCGAATAAATGTATATAAGCAAGTATCAGTTCCTAAGTTCCACTTGCTGTTCTTGAGACAGGCACTTTGATTCACTTGCCTTTGTGCTTATTGTGTCAATGGTTACTGCTTCTGCTGACAATTGTTCATTATTGTTAGTGTTGACAAATGTAACCATAGGATTTACCAACTGAACTTCAAAATCAAAAGTAATATAAGTTTTACTTCTGTTAGTACTTTTCCTGATTAGGCCTATTGCATACAAATGGTTATTTACAGAGAAATGACATTAGCCCTTTCCTATATAAATTTGTACTTAGTATGTCCTAAATGTATCCATACCAATTAAACAATTAATTATTAATTTCCCTACTATCATAAAATTGCATTGTACAGAAAATTGTCCTAATTGGATGGGAATTTAGGCTTGTATTTTGACTCTTTTTGATTTCTGACCAGTGGCAGTTTGTACCTTGCAATATCACACTGGCAGTGTGGGTTTCTTCTTGAAAGTACCCCTGTGACATCATATCAGTCATAGCACCTGTGTCAAGCATCATGGGTACATCAAGGTCAAATATTTTGGCCTTAATAGTAGCTTGTACCTTGCTCTCTGTCAAGTTTTTCTGTGTACCTCATTACTTTGATACAGATCATCTCTCACATCACTACCGTGAGTGTATCTGATAAAGCAAGTTTCAATCAAGTTTGTACCCCCACTCTCCTCCAAGGTCACAGAATGGGAGCCTACTGTGATGGGTTCAAGTTTTCCAGGATCACAGTGGCATGGGTCTCTGGGTTAGGCATAACTTCTACTATATTGACTGCTGGTGTTTTATTACACCAATAAGTATCCTGTGAGGCTCTCAACTGAAATTCTCTTTGCTTTTGCGCGTTATTTGGCACATGTGCATTCCTTTGCTGGCCAAATTCCACTGTCTGTGAATTATTCAGATGTCTGGTATTGTTTTGTATTTGCCAAGTGATCAGCTGATTATTGGTGTGTCTGTACGTATTGTACAGGCTGGCCATATGCTAACTGCCCACTGTAGTTGTTTTTGTTATATTTTTGTCCATTTATTTTATATACGCCCTTGAATTTGCAGCTTTGTCCATTGCTGATGTGATTACCACTACCATAGTTCTGTGTGGGGTAAAGTTGCCATCCATGTTGTACTACGAATACCATGAATGTGTTGTTTACTTGTTGGTCCATAAATCTCTGTTGCACTATCTGTGTATTAACAGGCTCCATTTGTACCAGTCTCTCTTCAAATATCAAATCTATCAGTCCAGTACAGATAGAAAGTATTCCACATCATGTCATAGAATGGTAATGAGTTTTTTGCTGATGTGCGCACTTTAAATTTTTTGGCACATCTCCCTGAAATACAGGGTTCATCCAGTATCTGGTATATTCAAATATTTTTCAAAATATTTCCAGGTACGAGGTAAAACATTTCAGAATGATCTTATAAAGACCATGGGTTTGTTCTTTTCCCTTCATAGATAAATACCAGAAATTGTCAATGCCGAAGTAATCCCTGATTTGCAAGTAATGTTGACAAAAATGCTGACAGACTGGCATGTTTGTGTTCGCTTGTGGCGTAGCACATGGAAATTGTGCTTGCTTGGCAGATACAGCTGCTGGCAAGTGTTGTTGCATTCTCCAGTCTTCTCTATTTTCCTTCAACAGGTTAGCCTCATGTCGTGGGTTGTTGTTGTTGTTGTTGTGGACTTCAGTCCAGAGACTCATTTGATGCAGCTCTCCATGCTACTTTATCCTGTGCAAGCTTCTTCGTCTCCCAGTACCTACTGCAGCCTACATCCTTCTGAATCTGCTTAGTGTATTAATCTCTTGGTCTCCCTCTACAATTTTTACTCTCCACACTGCCTTCCAATACTAAAGTAGTGATCCATTGATGCAACGGAACATGTCCAACCAACTGATCCCTTCTTCTAGTCAAGTTGTGCTACAAATTTCTCTTCTCCCCAATTCTATTCAGTACCTCCTCATTAGCTCTGTGATCTACGAATATAATCTTCAGCATTCTTCTGTAGCACTACATTTTGAAAGCTTCTTGTCTCTTACTGTCCAAACTACTATGGTCAATGCTTCACTTCCATATGTAGCTACACTCCATACAAATACTTTCAGAAACAACTTCCTGACACTTAAATCAATACTCGATGTTAACAAATTTCTCTTCTTCAGAAATGCTTTCCTTGCCATTGCCAGTCTAAATTTGATATCCTCTCTACTTCGACCATCATCAGTTATTTTGCTCCCCAAACAGCAAAACTCCTTTACTACTTTAAGTATTTCATTTCCTAATCTAATTCCCTGAGCATCACCCAACTTAATTCCATTATCCTCGTTTTGCTTTTGTCGATGTTCATCTTATACACTCCTTTCATGACACTGTCCATTCCGTTCAACTGCTCTTCCAAGTCCTTTGCTGTCTCTGACAGAATTACAATGTCATCGGCGAACCTGAAAGTTTTTATTTCTTCTCCATGGATTTTAATACCTACTCCAAATTTTTCTTTTGTTTCCTTTACTGCTTGCTCAATATACAGATTGAATAACATCGGGGAGAGGCTACAACCCTGTCTTACTCCCTTCCCAACCGCTGCTTCCCTTTCATGTCCCTTGACTCTTATAACTGCCCTCTGGTTTCTGAACAAATTGTAAATAGCCTTTCGCTCTCTGTATTTTACCCCTGCCACCTTTAGAATTTGAAAGAGAGTATTCCAGTCAACATTGTCAAAAACTTCCTCTAAGTCTACAAATGCTAGAAACATAGGTTTGCCTTTCCTTAATCTATCTTCTAAGATGAGTCGTAGGGTCAGTATTCCCTCACATGTTCCAATATTTCTATGGAATCCAAACTGATCTTCCCCGAGGTCACCTCCTACCAGTTTTTCCATCTGTCTGTAAATAATTCATGCTAGTATTTTTCAGCCCTGACTTATTAAACTGATAGTTCAGTAATTTTCATATGTTTTAAAACCGGCTTTATTTTGGATTGGAATTATTATATTCTTCTTGAAGTCTGAGGGTATTTCGCCTGTCTCATACATCTTGATCACCAGATGTTAGAGTTTTGTCAGGGCTGGCTCTCCCAAGGCTATCAGTAGTTCTAATGGAATGTTGTCTACTCCCGGAACCTTGTTTTGACTTAGGTCTTTCAGTGCTCTGTCAGACTCTTCATGCAGTATCATACCCCCATTTCATCTTCATCTGCATCCTCTTCCATTCTGAAAAAATTTTCGTCAAGTGCATCACCCTTGTATAGACCCTCTATATACGCCTTCCATCTTTCTGCTTTCCCTTCTTTGCTTAGAATTGGGTTTCCATCTGAGCTGTTGATATTCATACAAGTGGTTCTCTTTTCTCCAAAGATCTCTTTGATTTTCCTGTATTCAGTACCTATCTTACCCTTAGTTAGATATGCCTCTACATCTTTACATTTGTCCTCTAGCCACCCATGCTTAGCCATTTTGCTCTTCCTGTTGATCTCATTTTTGAGACGTTTGTATTCCTTTTTGCCCGCTTCATTTACTGCATTTTTATATTTTCTCCTTTCATCAATTAAATTCAATATTTCTTCTGTTACCCAAGGATTTCTACTAGCCCTCGTATTTTTACCTACTTGATCCTCTGCTGCCTTCACTACTTCATCCCTCAAAGCTACCCATTCTTCTTCTACTGTATTTCTTTCCCCCATTCTTGTCAATCATTCCCTAATGCTCTCTCTGAAACTCTCTACAACCTCTGGTTTAGTCAGTTTATCCAGGTCCCATCTCCTTAAATTCCCACCTTTTTGCAGTTTCTTCAGTTTTAATCTACAGTTTATAACCAATAGATTGTGATCAGAGTCCACATCTGCCCCTGGAAATGTCTAACAATTTAAAACCTGGTTCCTAAATCTCTGTCTTACCATATATATAATCTATCTGAAACCTGCTTGTATCTCCAGGCTTCTTCCATGTATCCAACCTTCTTTCATGATTCTTGAACCAAGTGTTAGCTATGATTAAGTTGTGCTCTGTGCAAAATTCTGTCAGGCAGCTTCCTCTTTCATTTCTTAGCCCCAATCCATATTCACCTGCTACGTTTCCTTCTCTCCCTTTTCCTACTACTGAATTTCAGTCACCCATGACTATTAAATTTTTGTCTCACTTCACTGTCTGAATAATTTCTTTTATCTCATCATACATTTCATCAATCTCTTCATCATCTGCAGAGCTAGTTAGCATATAAACTTGTATTACTGTGGTAGGCATCAGCTTTGTATCTATCTTGGCTACAATAATGTGTTCACTATGCTGTTTGTAGTAATTTACCCACATTCCTATTTTTTTTTATTCATTATGAAGCCTACTCCTGCATTACCCCTATTAGATTTTGTACTTATAACCCTGTATTCACCTGATAGAAGTCTTGTTCCCTCTGTCACCGAACTTCACTAATTCCCACTGTATCCAATTTTAACCTATCCATTTCATTTTTTAAATTTTCTAACCTACCTGCCTGATTAAGGGATCTGACACTCCATGCTCCGATCTGTAGAATGCCAGTTTTCTTTCTCCTGATAACTACATCCCCCTGCGTAGTCCCCGCCCGGAGATCCGAATGGGGGACTATTTTACCTCCGGAATATTTTACCAAAGAGGACGCCATCATCATTTAACCATACAGTAAAGCTGCATGCCCTCAGGAAAAATTATGGCTGTAGTTTCCCCTTGCTTTCAGCCATTCACAGTACCAGCACGGGAAGTCTGTTTTGGTTTGTGTTATAAGACCAAATCAGTCAATCATCCAGTGCCCCTGCAACTACTGAAAAGGCTGCTGCTCCTCTTCAGGAACCACGCATTTGTCTGGCCTCTCAACAGATACCCCTCCGTTGTGGTTGCATCTATGGTACTGCTATCTGTATTGCTGAGGCATATTGTGGGTAGTCAGTGACAATATCTATCTTCTGTAAAAGCATGGTTTTGTTTTCTGTCAAATGTTGTTTTGGAATATCAGTAGTTTTAGCAATACTGCCTTTCCTCTGCTTTCTTTAAACCTGAATCTATTTTAGCTAGAAGCTGACTTTCTTTCTCCTTTCAAGCTTCTTCTATGGTATCTATATAAATTTTGCACCCAGATACTACCTTTCCAGCAATGGTGCTGCCCTTATCCAGCATCCCTGCTTCAGCTTTTTCAGTTCTTTCCTTTACATCTGCACATATCCTATCTCTCTGTTTTTTTGGCAAATTTTCAATCTAAACTTAACTGGTCTACCCTTAGACTTAACTTTTGTACTTCTGTAGGTAAGTTTTTCCATATGTCTTGCAGCTCGCTGACTGCATCTGTCACAATTTTTACCAATGCATCCACTTGGGATTGTGTCTCCTGAATTTGAGAATATGTTTCATCTACGGATGATACATTTTCTGTTAATGTATTTATAATGCAGGACGTGTCAGTAATTATTTTTTGTTTTAGTTAGTTACATAGCTCACTAAACTTCCCAGATAGTTCATCAGATAATTCAGTGTGTATAGTTTTGCCCATCTAACTGAACCGTTGACTAACACTGTTCTTCAAATTGTTAAATGCCTGATTTTGCTGTGTAAGCTGTTGTACTATATTTTCCTGATTTTTGTGAACTGCTGTGTCACACCTTTTCTTGTTGTCTTATACTTCCCTGAAATTCCTGTTTGTAAACTGTTGAGTTGTTAGTTGCATGAGTTGTGTCAAATTATCTGTCTCACTAGTATTTACATTGATTTTATGAACTGTTTCCTGTTCTTGCATTCGCAACATCATGAGCAAATAATCAAAGTAAGTTTCACTGTCGTGCACTTCAGTTTGACTACATGGAAAACAGTTTCCCAGTGAGAACTGAGAAAGTGTCTCATCGAGGGTCAAGAAAGTGACATCATGTTTAGTTATATTACAAGTGATGTCATTTTTTGATAGTGGGATGCCAAACTCATTGTTTTGGAAGCCATCAGCCAGTTCATGAGTTGGTATGTTACCTTCAACTGTTGCTGAGTTTGGATTTCCAACATCATGGCATATTGCATTTAGTAATGAATTTTCAACAAAGTCCATTTCCTTTGACTCCATTGTGAATAGTGTTTAACAAAATTATGAAAAAGAAAGGTTCAAAAATGAAATTTTGTCTGTATCAGTATTTTCCAACTAAAGTAGATTTATCTGTGTATTCACAATGAAGCTGATTATTATCTGACACAGTCTTACAGAATTTGGTGATTTATCTTGCACTTAAATGATGACTTTATACACATTTTCGTCTTTTCTGTAGAAATTTACTTTCCATAAAGGAGATTAATTGGAAGGAAAAGAGATTACCTACTGCCAGAGAGATGGAGCCAAGCATTGCCATATAAGCACACAGCATAAAAGCTTCCTACCTTTACCACAGAAACCAGGATTCCCAGCACATCTCATTTGTAGGCAGAATTTAATTTTAATTTGATCCTTCAAGTTTTTATGAGTCCCAATCTCATGGACATGTAACAAAACAATGAAAGCGTCATTAGTTTCTGGCAACAATAACATGAATCATTTACCTCAATCCTTTTTTTTCTCTCAACAATTGAAAGGCCTGCCCATATTCCACTTGGAGCCATCCATTAAACGGCCGCCATTAAATAGTGGCATATAGGTTGGTGGGCAAATAATGGAAACTAGTTAATAATTGCTGTCTGAATAACTAAACAAAATTGATTGGAAAGATTAAATGAAAGATAATTTATAAACCCTTACACATATCCTGGGTGAACTAATATCAACAGACCTTCAGTGTCAATACATTTAAGATAAATATTTGGATTTTAAGTTATGTACTTCACATTAGTTCCATTGTGCTTAGTGCTTATTATGACAATGCCAATACTGGATCACCCCTCTGCTGCTCACACAAATTCCTCTTGTCTGCTTCAAACCTCCTGCTGCAGGATTCTCAGTGTAGGCAAGATGATGAACAGATGGGTGTAATTGATGTGAATATATGAATAAACTTGGCCTTCCCAATAACTTTTATAACACTTTTTAAAATACAGTTGTAATACATATTTTTAAACAATACTGGTATGATGGAGCTAGTCATACGTCCGCCCGCTACCAGTTATAGTAAAATTGCTATGGTCATAAGCGCCCCTTCTGTGGCTTAGGTTAGGGTAGAAATCGAATGAGATAGCAATAGCAAGGGGAGTGAAACTCAAAAAAGGGGGAAACTAAAAACAGAACAAAAGATTAGAAAACCACTATAGAAGGGGAGAGGAGGCTGTTTTATCCAAAAAAGAGCTTCAATTGAAGCGTGCGCACGAATAACGCTGTATGGCACATTTTGCAGTTGTTGGGTCATTGACAAAAACTTTAGTTCCAGAGAATTAATATGATATAACAATGTAATAGCAGATATGTATTGTTTGTGCATACTGACTGTGGAAAATACTAATTTCTGGTTTTAAAATTGTGCTAAGCCCATATTTTTTGAAAATAAGTAAGTTTTAAAATGGAATAACGCTGTATGGCAATGGATATACAGCGCTATTCCAGATCAGCCAGTGCTCTGCTGTCATTATAAGGTGTCTAGAATCCAAAAATAGTAAGTACTAGATTTAAAACAAGATACTTAATTATATTTATTGTAAACTGAATTGCTTGATCTTAAAAAAATAATACAACATTAGTTTATCAAGTTTAGGCTCAAACTAGTACATTATAGTCAGTTGTCACACTGCAGGTTTTCATAAAACTGCCTGTATTTTGGTCCCATATATTTCGTCATGTCCAGTAGATCCCTTTTCTTCTCCTTATGAGCTTTCAGTGTCCCATTATAGAGCAACCTGAATTCAGAAGACAATGGAAAATTTTTTACTTGATGTTCACAACCATGCTTTACAATACAGCATCTTTCCCATGGGTGAAGCACATTGTGGCTACGGTGTACGCTTAAACCTCGAGGATCGTCACTACACAGCTTCAACCAAAGTACATCGGTAATTTTCAAAGCAGGCGGCTTCTTCAAAAGCAACTCGATGGATCCTATGTCCTTGAAGTCTTCCATCATCATCTCGTGAATGGTCAGTTTTGAAGGATCGACAAAGGCCTCAGCAATGACGTGCTTCCATTCTGAAGGAACCATAATTTTTGAGACTTTCTTTCTTTTCTCAATGACTGCAAAATCCCTGTCACAAGGTAGGAAATTGTGATCCAAACATAAAAACTTCTGATGTATTTCTGTAAAGTACGTGCAGCTAATCAGATAGAAATAAAGCACTAAAACTCTCCAGTTGTTCTGCCCGACACAGCGGTCAGACCAAACAATCAGTTTTCGTTCCACACCTTCTTTAAGCATATCATAATTGTGCGTCACAAATTTAAGCAGACAGGAAACTATTTCGGCTGAACCTCTCCTTGCGGTGGATTCATCCCACAAATTTACGGTGATGTTTCCAGTACCAACATCATGAATCGTGAAATTATACGATGACAGCCATCTCTGGTAGAATACCATGGAATGAGTCAATGTAGTACAAAGTAAAACCTGTTGTAGGTCAAACAACAAATCGCACAGTCTGCAAGTATCTGATCTAGGTGTTCCGAAACGCAGATTAAAATCTGTTTGAAACAGACTTTGATAGTATGACCTGCTTATTGACTTATCAGGAAACTTTTCGGTAAGCAACAGATACATTCTACAGAGGTTGAGTTCTGGGTGCAGACATTCTTTTGAGGATTTATTCCTGCTGTAATGGCTCATCTGCTTTGGGAAACTCTATATGTGTTGCCGAATAGGAGCCCTGCCATCATTTGATATGGCATGTGGCCTATTGCAATGTTTTCCTCTACCGTCTTTAGGAGTGGTTATTCCACCTTTTACTTTACATTTCAGAGTCTGCATTCATTGCTGGGTGATGGAGAATATGTCAAGCAATATTTTTTGACACACTTCTTTTGAGTAAACTTTGTATTTGAAAGTAGCTTGTTTCCGTGAAGTAGCATCTGTCTTACCTCTCTTGCGCCTGGCTGGCATGCATATTTCCATGGATTTTATTAAGTATATGGACTGCTCATCGTATGTTAAGGCATGATATTCTTCGTACAGCTATAACTTCATTTCCAGGTTTATGTCCTTGCAACCTTCTTTTGAGCACACTTCTGCATTGCATACATTATCCTGAATCACGAAAACAATCACTATTACTACCTAATATTCAACTAGATTATCAAATTTCACATTCTCTTTTAATAATATAGCATTACTCAGACTAAGTATTCTATGTTTTTGCCAATGATAACTACAGAACTGTAGTTAATTTAATTCATGTTACACACTTTTACTGTAATGTTTTCAGAAGATACACATAACATGTCATTAGAGCCATGTACTCTACAGGGCACGTCGACCCTTTACAGGACATGCTTCTCTAAAGACATACACCTTTTTACAGAACCCATGCAGCATTATTCCACTCACCTGTGTTGGAGGCTGTTTCGCAGGAACTACCTTTCCTTTTCGTGATTTATGTTCCAGTCCAGCATCACGAAGCCTTTTCCTCTTAATATCCTGCCAACTACCAATGTTAATTTTCCTTTTCTGTGCATTATTTGCACGTTTCAAACCACTTGCGGTAAGCGTCACCTTGCTGCACTCCGCCATTCTTGTAACATACAGCACTGTTCGCGCAGAGGTGCGAAAACTGTGCACGTCTCATCACTGTTTAGTGCCGCCCTCGGAAGGTGAACATGTCAATTATAACAGCAGGCAATGCAGACTGCCGTATACTGCATTATTCCACGTGATTCCACAAAATGTCAAAATGTGCCATACAGTGTTATTCGTGCACACACTTCAATTGACCAATGTCGTCTCACTGACACTGATAAACTTGAGGACACAATCAGCTGAGTGCATGTCACCTGGTAAATTGGAAGATATATCACACGACAGCTGTAAACGGACACATAGCAGAGTTAAATAGGGGCACTGAAGTAAAAGGTGTCTCACTGTCCGTGGCTGACAGCAATGGGGACAAAGTGGTGGAGGATCGCCACTTAAAAGATGTTGATGGCTAAAAAGATAGTGCCCTATCTGGAGTCTAGTTAAAATTACCTCCTCCAGAGGTTTCACATCCCGCAGTATATCATCGGTAAGTGTAGACCAATGTACGTGCCATAAAAGAGCACTCTGTACATTGGTGAAGGGAACCATGTGAACAGCAGGCTGAGGAAGAGAGACTGGAGCCTTGGCTGCTATATCGGCTGCCTTGTTTCCATGGATATCAACGTGCCCTGGTATCCAGAAGAATACTACAGAGATTCCCCCCAAGTGCAGCAAGTGGAGGAAATCCTGAATCCGGTGGACCAGTGGGTGGACAGGATAAAGAGCTTGAAGGCTGAGGAGAGAGCTGAGCAAATCCGAGCATATAATATACTGTATCCACTTATGGAAATGGATGTATTGGACAGCCTGGAGAACAGCATAAAGCACCACAGTAAAAGCCGAACACCGGTCGGGAAGCCGAAATCTGTTATGTGTGTCGCCAACAATATAGGCACTCCCAACACCAAATGTCGTTTTTAAGTCATCAGTGTAAATAAATGTGGCACCCTCCATTTGTGTGCATAGAGTAGCAAATGCCTGATGATAAACGAGAGGAGGGGTACCATCCTTGGGAAGCTGATAAAGGTCACGGAGCAGGCAGCTCCGGGAGTGAAGGCAAGGTGGTGCTGTACCCCTAGTTGTCAAGAAAGTTTTAGGAAAGTGGAAGGAAAAAGTATGTAGCAGTTGAAGTAAGAAGACTCCTGGTGGTAGTAGAGAGAAATGTTGGCCTGCATACCATAAATCAAGGGATGCATCGGGAAAAAGGGCATGGGCCGTATGAGCAGGCATGGAAGACAGATGACTAGCGTAATAGCTCAGGACAGCTCCCCAATTGGACAGCAGAGGTTCAGCAGTCTCAGCATGAAGGCTTTCCACAGGGCTGGTGTAAAAAGCTCCAGACACTAAACTCAATCCACGGTGGCAAGCAGAGCCGAGATGCCAAAGAATAGACAGCCGAGCAGAAGAGTAAACTATGCTTCCATAGTCCAATTTCGAGTGCACTAAGGCATGATATAGGCAGATAAGGACCACTCAGAACACGGAGGGTGTTGACGGATCACAGACAGCAACCTGAAAGATACGAAACGTGGGAGGACCAGCACAGTTTTCTGTCAAACATAAGTCCCAAGAATTTAGTTACGTCTGCGCTCAGAAGGTTGACAGGGCATAGATGTAGGGAAGGTGGAGGAAACTCAATATGATGCCAAAAATTTACACAGATGGTCTTTCTGGGAGAAAAGCGGAATCTAGTGTCAATGCTCCAAGAGTGGAGGCAATCGAGACATTCATGAAGAGGTTGTTCAAGAAGGCTGGTCCATTGAGAGCTGTAGTAGATCGCAAAAGTGTCGACAAAGAGGGAGCCCGAAACTTTAGGAAAGAGACAATCCATAATTGGATTTATGGCAATGGCAAATTGTACAATACTGAGCACATATCCCTGGGGAACCTCTTTTTCTTGGGAGAAAGTATGGGAGAGTGTAGTGTTCACCCGCACTTTAAATGTGCACTCTGTCATAAATTCACGAATAAAAAGTGGTAGATGACCTCAAAAGCCGCAAGAGATCAGTGTGCGGAGGATACCTGTCCTTCAAAAGGTATCGTATGCTCTCTCTAGATCAAAAAATATTGCTACTGTTTGGTGTCTCCTGAGAAAATTGTTCATGATATAAGTGGAGTGAGCAACAAGATGGTCAACTGCAGAACAATACTTTCGGAAACCACACTGGGCAGGTGTTAGCAGGTTTTGGGACTCCAGCCACCAGGCTAAACAGCAATTCACCATACACTCCTAAACCTTACATACATTACTCGTGAGAGATATGGGGCGATAGCTAGAGGGGAGACGTTTGTCCTTTCCAGGTTTCGAAACAGGAACAATGACAGCTTCCCGCCATCTTCTGGGAAAGGTACTGTTGGATTATAAAGGCGAAGGAGGTAACGCAGACTATGGTATCATAAATGCAGTAACACTTGAATGTGCGCACCATCCGGTCCTGGGGCAGAAGAGCGAGAAGAAGAGAGTGATTGTTGGAGTTCCTGCATAGAGAAAACAGTATTATAGCTTTCATGATTTTGAGAGGAGAAAGGAAGAGGTCGCACTTCTGCTGCACATTTTTTTGGGAGAAAGGCTGGCAAGTAATTTGAAGAGCTCAAAATCTCAGCAATGTGTTGACTCAGAGTTAGAAATTGCGACTGGATCCACTAAGGTATCATGCGCAACAGTGAGCCCAGAGATTGGGGAGAAACTAGACGTGCCAGATAATTGTCAAATTTGACTCAAAACTACTGAGGAGGGAGTGAAGGTGTTAAAGGAGCTAGTAAAGAAGTCCTAGCTTGCCTTCTTGCTATTGCAGATGATGCAACGGCATCGTGCACATAACTGCTAATAGCGGATACAGGTTGCCAAAGTAGGACGGTGGCAGAAAACGCAAAGAGCACATCTCCACTCACATATTGCACCACAGCATGCCTCGTTCCACCAAGGAACTGGGGGTTGCCGGGGCACATCAGAGGTGTGAGGTACTGAACGTTCTGTAAGAGCAACATCAGTTACATGAGTGATCTGATTGTCGAAACTGGGAAAATGACGGCCATCGAATGTTGCTAGAGAGGAGAAAAGTGTCCAATCACCTTGGGAGAACTTCTGCCATCTTGGGTTTATTTAATGACCATGGCACTACAGGTGAGTTCGCAATCTGTGTGGCTGCCTCCTTAGTAGGCAGAGGAGATGCAAGGACAGTGCTATATTTACCTGCTGGGGGCACAGTGGGCTTTCCACTGGTGAATAACTTACAAGCAGCAAATGTAGACACCTTTTCCTTCACTCAGATTTCCTGAATAATTTGTTCATCTTTGAAAATGGGGCAATCTCTAGAGAAAGCAGTGTGGTCACCCATACAGTTAATGCAACGAGGGAATGGAGGTGGACAGTCACCCTCAGGGGCATCCCTGCCACATGTAAGGCATTTGGCCAGATAGGAACATGATTGGCTGGTATGATTAAACTGCTGACACTGATAGAAATGCATAACATTGGGGATGTAAGGGCAAACTGAAATTATCTCATATCCCACTTTAATGTTCGATGGAAGTTGAACTCTGTCAAATATCAAGAAGAGAGTATGGGTTGGTACCAGGTCCTTGTCAACCCTTTTCATGACTCGATGTACAGCCATTACGCCATGGTCAGACAGGCAGTTTTGAATTTCCTTGTTGGACAATCCATTGAATGAGCATGTATAAACCACCCCATGTGATGAATTTAAAGTGTGGTGTGCTTCTACTCAGACAGGGAAGATGTGCAGCAGTGGAGTTCGCAGCAATTTTTGTGTCTGGAGGGCACTGACTGTTTCTAACAACAAGGTGCCATTTCATAATCAGTAACAAGCCTTTACAGGACCTGCAATTGTGTTGACACCTTTCTGAATAATGAAAGAGTTGACTGGAGAAGTCTTGACCTTTGTCAGGCCAGGAAACAACTAGGAACTGTGGCGCTGATGGAAAAATTGTTCATGGGTGAGACTCATTTAACTTTTGCTTGTGAGCAGAAGTTGTAGACGTAGAGGAAACCATTGCAAAAGTATCTCCCATGATTACAGGTGTCTCCTTCATCATGGGGGCCCTCTCTGAGGGTACTCTTGCCTTAGGTGATTGTTCACACCTCAGGTCACACCGCCTGAGAAACGGACTGAGGGACCAATCAGCACTTTCGGAAGGTACCAGCTCGGGTAATAATCCCTCCGTGGGCCTGGTCTTTACCAGGGGGTACATACACGTCCTACCTGTCTACCAGGGGTGGGGAATTACGCATTACCCCATCACCGGCTACATGTGGGAACGCGTGGGTCAGTCTTCAGACGTGCACAAGGACGAAAGAAAGAGAAAGGGAGGAACAAAGAAAAGGAAAGAAGAGAGGTCTCAAATGCTGCAGTGGAGAAGAGGGTAAAGAGAAGAGGCAAGGAAAAGAGAAGGACAAAAGGAGGACAGAGACTTTCCAGCATAGAGAACAAAGGAGAGAAACTATGTCTTACAGTAACAAGTGCCCGTCTCCTGATGTAGGCACCAAACATACTCCCAAAGAAGGAGAAGGGGAAGGGAAGAGGTGGGGAGGAGGGGGGGGGGGCATTGGAGGAGGGGGTAGGGCAGGGGGAGGATGTGGAAAAGGAAGGTCTGAAGCCCAAAAAGGAAAGAGAGCTGCAGTAGCTCAGAGTCCCATGCTCACCACGCACGTATCCACAAAAGAGTTGTGGATCCCCTGGGGGTACCACTTATAAAGACAAACAGGAGAAGATAATGGAATTTATCAAATGAAGAGCATATCTCTTCTCTTTTTTGTATGGAAATGTTATCTTTGCCACAAAACAACTCATTACCTTACCTTTGGCTTTATTTATATGTATAAAAAGAAAATAATGAAGAAAGAGAAATAATAATAATAATAATAATAATAATAATAATATGATTCATCATAGAGTTCAAGCTCAGTGCATATCTGCACTGTAGGGATAATTTGCCATCATTGCCTAAATTATATATGTGGTGTATGTTCTTTGGGACATGTCTGAAAGGACAGACACTATTTTGATACTGCAGCCACTATGAATCAAATTAAAACGAATTAAAGAGATCAGCTGCCATTAGGTGTTGATTTATGCCAATAGAGCAAGCTGAAAATTTGTGTCAGTCCAGGATTTGGACCTGGGTCTGCTGCTTACTAGACAGACACACACACCACTACTCCGTCTGGACACTGTGGTCACAACAACTGCACGGATTACCCTATTTTATTTAATTATTTATTTCATTTATCCATCTGTTGACAATAAATATTGTATGGATGTTGTCAAGGGTACATGTAAGCCATTTCAAAGAAATGGGACACAAACAATATATACTTAAAAAAGTACAAAACAAAATAATACAGTGCATTTAATAATAATACAATGAAATTAATATACTCTATATACATCCCTACTTGTTATTTTAAATGCATAGTCTGTTTTTCATAAGGCTTTAGTTTTATCCTCCCTAAATGGCAAATCCTTATATACACAACACTGCTTAAGAATATATTTACATCACACAACAGCTGTCCTTCAAGTATGTAAATGTAATGAATGATTAGGTACAGATAGAGTATTTTCCATTTTGCCTTTATAAATATCATCAGAAAAAATTTATTGACTTAAATAGTCATTTACAGAATAAAAACATTGTTCCACTAGAAATTTTTTAAATTCTGTTTTAAATTTGTTATCATCTTCTAACTGCCTGATGTTGACTGGCAGTGCGTTGTACAGTTTTGCACCGGTATGGCTCACATGCCTTTGTGCATTCGTTCTTTTTGTTCGCTGAGTATGGAGTGCTGCGCTATTACGGGTATTGTAGTTATGAAAGTTGGCATTTGTCTGAAAATCTTCAATGTGGGTCCTGACATACAATACACATTTGTATATGTATAATGATGGTATAGGAAGTATTCTAAGCTTTTTGAATATGGGTTTGCAGTGTGTCTGTGGATGACTGTGAGTTATTATTCGGATGGCCCTCTTCTGCAACAAAAAAATTTGTTTTAGGCGCCCTGTTGTGGAACCCCAAAATATTATTCCGTATGTGGCAAGAGATTGAAAATAGCCAAAATATGCCATTCTTACACCCTCTGAGGTGCAATCATTTGCAATAATTCTGAGGGCAAAGCAGGCTGAATTAAGTTTCTGTGCAAGTTTCATTAGATGGTCATTGAAATTTAAGTTTTCATCCACATGAATCCCCAGCAATTTTGTGAATGTCACTCTGTCTAAGGCTTTGTCACCCCACACCAGATCGAGATTTACATTTTGACATCTTTTCCCAAACTGCATATAATTTGTTTTATTTACATTCAATGTCAACCTGTTTGCATTGAACCAAGAGTGGATGTAATTTAGTACTTTATCAGCAGTTGTTGGTAGCAATTGCTTTGGTGCACTTATTATCACACTAGTATCATCTGCAAATATTATTGCTTTGGCTGCATCATCTGAGGTGTGAAAATCATTTATATAGACAAGAAACAATATGGGCCCTAGCATGCTGCCTTGTGGTACTCCTAATTCTACATTTTTTGCCTCCGATACTGAATTTATTTTGTGGTTGGAGTAAGTTGATGTCAGTCCTACAACCTGTCTTCTGTTTTTTAGGTATGAATCAAACCATTTTTTTCCTATCACATGTATACCCAACGCTTCCAATTTTTCTAAAAGAATGTCCTGGTTCACAGTGTCAAAAGCTTTGGAGAGGTCTAAATTTACTCCTACTACACTATAATCTTTTTCTAGATTTTTGATTATTTCCTCAATGTAGCACATTACTGCTGTTTCGGTATTTTTACGTGCTTGGAAGCCGTGCTGATTTCTGTTTAGTAAATTATGGTCATTTAGATATTTGTTGATTCGGTGCTTCATCAGTTTTTCTAATATTTTTGAAAATGCTGGGAGGAGAGATATTGGGCGATAGTTTTTTACCTTATACTTGTCGCTGTTTTTAAATAACGGCTTCACTTTTGAAATTTTCAGCCTTTCTGGAAAAGCTCCTTCACTGAATGATAAATTGGCTATGTGTGCAAAGGGCTTTGTGATTTGTGGTGCTGTCCTTGTTATGATTGACACAAGCACCTCATCTATGCCAGCCGACATTTTGGGTTTCAAGCTTTGTATCACTTTCAACACTTCACCCTCATTTGTTGGCTCTACCCTCATACTACAAGCTGTTTTTGGATATTCGGGTTTTTCTACATTTGTAAATTTTAAGCTTAATGAAGCTGTTGCATTTATGAAGTAATTGTTAGTATAATTTAGCAAATCTTGTTTATTAATATTGACATTTTTTTAAATTTTTGAGGCTAATGTCCTGGTTTTCACAACCCTTCCCCCGTTTCAGTCTTCACGATACCCCATATGGCTTTTGATTTGTTTTCAGACTGTCTTATAAAACTATCATTACTCATGAATTTTGCTTTAGCAGTTACTTTTCTATATACTCTCTTGTAATTCCTGACATATTCTATGAATTGTGGGTCTATGGATGTTTCCATTTTAGAAATTAGTCTCTTTAGAGTTCCACAGGAAGTTTTGATGCCAGCTGTGATCCAAGAACTTGGCTTTGTATTGCCATGTGACCTGATTTTTGACAGATTTTTTGGAAAACACAATTCAAAATATCCCATGAAAATGGAAGAAAATGTGTTATATGCAGCATTTGTATTTGTTAGGGATAGTACTTCTGCCCAAGCCTCATTAGTTAGCATATTTATGAATTCTACACAGTTTTCTGTAGAAAAATTTCTTTTATACATGAAGTGTGTTTTCTTCTCTTTCAGTGGCCTTGAAGGAATTTTGAGGACAAGAGCATTGTGGTCTGATAATCCCAAATCAGTATTTGTTACTTCAACTTCTGTGTGTCCTACATTTGAAAATATGTTATCAATAAGACTGACTGTTTTATTTGTTATTCTTGTGGGTGTTTGTATGTATGGAAGCAGGTTGAAACTACATAACAGATTTAGGAACTGGTCTTTTAGCCTACTTTCACTCACAAGATTAATATTGAAGTCACCACACACAACTGCAGTGGCTCTATCGGTGAACAGAGTGTTAAGCAATATTTCTAATTGGTTAAAGAATATGTCTGCACCACCAGTAGGTGGTCTGTATATTGCTGTGACTATGACTTTTCCCTGTATTTCATTCAACTGCACAGCTGCTGCTTCAAAATGATTTTCCACACTCATTGATTCAGCTTCACACCTTCTTTTATAGCTGATACTTGGTTTGGTAAATATACATACACCTCCATTTTTGGTATTTTTTACAATACTGGCTTGCCCACTAACAGCTAATGTCTTTATTTCCTTTGTGACTTGATCCTGATATCAAGTCAATTAATAATGATCTGATCTAGGGGCAGCATTCAGACTGCGGATGGTTCTATCGCCTTCTGGAAAAGAGTTAAGATACCACACAATACCAATAGGATCACTCTCACCTTCCACTTTGTGATGAAGAAAGCTGGGATAATTTTAATTCCCCTCTTGTTTTACCATTTGCCTCCTTAAATTCGTTTTGTTACATTTAACTATTTACCATTAACATATGCGATCATAATCTGCATTTTAATAAAAGAGAAAGACTGGCCATCAGTTTTAAAACTTAGTTTTATGTATGTAATTGATTTTCTAATTTATTTTGACTATTACTAATTAGTTTCTTTCATTATAGGGTACAATCAGTAACTCTTTCGTAACTTAAATTGTATTGCTGACATACAAACAAATACAAATTCTGTAATAATTGTAAACACTTGGAAGACAAAATACTAGTAATCTTAAAGTATCTATTTGGTTATATCTGAAAACATGTCAGCAAAAACATCACTGAATTAATTCCAAAGTAATTAACAGTTTTGTCAAAAGTATTTCTTGTATAACTATACATGTTACTTTCACGATTTAAACAAATAATTTGTCTTAACTCTTACAGTAGAAGAAACTGTTAAAAAGGACCAATTTTTCAATGTATTCAATTAATCAAATGAGTTAAGTTTTAAGTGTAATTTCTATAAATTAAATTCAAACAATGTGTAGTTTCAGCACCTATTATTGTGAAGATATATAAGGGCCTGATTTTTGGTCAGGAGACAGTCAGTCCACAGCCAAGTTTCAGATGAGTAAACTATGCTGGTTAGAACAACAACAATGCTTCAAATTAACTGTGGAATAAGTGTTTAACTATTAGGGCATATGTAAAAACAGTGACAGTGTCTGTTCCATACATACCCATTTATTCTTCGAGAACTGTGAACTTTGTGGTTAGGTTTTACTGCTCGTAGATGTTCAAGAGGAAACTACTGTAGCAGTATGTGGATGTTCGCCTGCAAACTATTAATGAGGCTTATGGAAAGTTAAACAATAGTGCACTGGCCATATAATTATGTATATGGGGGGTTGTGAAAAGTGAAATTAAAAGACAGTGAAACACAACTGTGCATCAGTCGGCTACGTTACTTACAGTATACAGTGTCCAAATTACAACCCTATATTTCAGTCAGTATGTCGACAGCAAGGACAACAAATGAAGAAAATAAAGCAGGTGGAACTGCTACAACTTCTACTCACCATCACGGCCCCATCCCTGCATCCTCTGCATCCTACATCACTACCTGCACCATCTTGCAATGGTGAGATTGCCATTACCCCTCTGATCTTCGGCTACACATGCACACCCATACATGCACCCACTCTCTCTCTCTCTGTCTTTGGCTGCCACCACTACATGCCTTCATGACTAACACCTGTAAGCCCAGCAGCTTACATTACCTCCAATTTTTGACCCTACAATTGGCAACAGCATGCCCACGGCATCTGCACAGTGCCAGGATGACCTCATCGTCTGCACTCTCTCAATGCCCCCACACTCCACGCATCTTCCATCACAGTGCACAACAGTACGGGGTGGAGGAAAACTGTGGGAACTCTGTGACAACAAAGAAGATGCTGACGCTCGACGAAGACCACGCACATGATCTTTGACTGTCAGCTTACTTAATGGCTTCTGTATTAAAGGTGTACCGCCTCTGCTTATTCAAATCTGGGTTGTGCTATTACACATCCTACATTTCATCCATAGTGTAGCACTACAAATCGAATTAAACAACAGTGTGGCCTTGACAATTGGTTGAGTGGATAAAATTGAGAGAAAGAAGCAGGAGATGCTGCTCATTGAGATACACTGCTTGCTGTCAAATCTGAGACATATCTGGGACTCAGAAATGTATTTAAAGCTAAGTATTGGAGTGAGAAACTGAAAACAGAATTGTTAAGCTCACAAACATACTATACCAGGTGTGATGTGTAGAGGCACTTTGTAGAGAGGTATATAAATAATGCTAAATTTCCTTACCGTATCTTACACATACACAAGCTATATATCTCACACCTACACAAGCTATACAGTATCTTTGTGCATCCTCATATCAGCCCAAACTGCAAACCTTTGCTCCAAGGCTTACAATCCCGTAAAAGACTCAGATGCAAGACCTTCCCTGCACAGTCTCCTACTACCACCTACTCCAGTTTGGTCACAGACATCTCCTACCACATCAAAGGCAGGGCCACCTGTGAAAACAGCCACGTAATCTATCAGCTAAGCTGCAACCACTTTGCCCCATTCTATGTTGGCATGACCACTAACAAGCTGTTTGTCTGCACTAATGGACACCAGCAAATTGTGGCCAAGAGATAGCTAGGCCACTGAGTCGCTGAGCAAGCAGTACAACACAATTTGCTCGACCACTAAATTTACTGCTTTGAGGCCTGTGCCAGCTGCATTCTTCCCACCGACACCAGCTTTTCTGAAAAACACAAGTGGGAACTCTCTCTGCAACATATCCTTCATTCCCATATCCTTGCTGGCCTCAACCTTCATCAGCCCCCACCCCTACTTGCCCCTATCCCTTTCCTTCTTCCCCCCTCCCAGTTCAGCATCTCAGACATCTTCTGTCCACACCTCTACCCAGCTTATTTCTATAGCCTTCCCCCTCTTTCTGTTTCTCTCCCATTCCTCAAACACAGTTCTCCTCTTCCCTATGCATCTAGATTGATGAAAGACAGTTCAGTAGCTTATCCAATGGTCTACTTTTCAATGTGCCCATGTACTACTCAGCATCACCTCTATGCAGTGAGTACCAAACCACCTAATCATATTATTAAACAAAACACCTTCCTCTTACCTCCAATTTAGCAATCCTTTCATTAACTTTTTTGATGAGGTCTTGTTCCTTTGTGACAGCATTTACCATAAAAGTCCAATAGGGGTTAACATTTTTCACTATGTTCATAGCATCTTTGCTCAAGTAACTAAATATTCTGCTGTTTATATTTTCAGGTAGCATCTGTATCTGAAAGATTAAAAAATATTTACAATAGAATGATATTATGTACTATATATCTATGATGGTACTTTCAAAATTTAAAATGAAAAACATGGGGCATAGTAAGGAATGGAGAGAGCAGCTGTTGTTGAGAAAACTTACACAACAGTTCATTTTGTTTCAGCGCAATAGAATTGTTAGTGATTTAAGCGAACTATTCGCACATCAGTTATCTACTGCATGCACCCCATATTTACTGTTTTAAATTTTACAATCCAATGCTATAAAAAATTCACGAGCACAAATTTTCAGGACTAACCGTATGTTGATGGGCGTCTGTGAGGAGCAAAGAGAAATTATTTTATGCTTTATAGCCCATTTTAAAAATGTGTTATATGAAAAACTTTTATTTGAATAATTAATTTCTAATGAACTTCCTGTTGGCTTCTGCCTAGGGGTTCTTCAGCCTGTATTTTCTTTTATTATTTTTCTGCCATTTTGCCAGCACAAGTGGCTGGCACTGTCAAAGTTTCACCCTCCATTGCCAGTGGTGGACTGAAGCCGAGCTCGCTGCTGCAGATTTTGTGTAACTGGCACTGTAGCGAGCTCAGCTTCAGTCCACCATCAACAATGGAGGGTGAAACTTTGACAATACCAGCCACTCGTGCTGGCGAAAAGTCAGAAAAATCATCAAACAAATGTCAGCTGAGGAACCTCCAAACAGAAGCCAACAGGCAGTTTGTCAACAAGTGGCCACAAAAGTCTTATCAATTTTGTACTAAGCCTCTACAGGGAGGAGATCTGCAGATTGTACTGACACCTTGACGAACAACAGAAGAAGAAAGCACAATCAATATCTTCTCTCGCCTTTCTGTCGCAGGGCTGGGATGAAAGGGGTACACCGAAGTTCTTGAAATGTAAGCGCCTATCCGTCACTGCCCAAGCACATCATCTGTATGATAGAATAGAATGAGCTACAACTAAATAGCAGAACACTTTGTGGTGACTGGGACAAGATTGACAGAATTACTCACAGGAGCATGCAGAATGAACTTGAGCGTCACACTGAGGAACAGAAGAGAAAATCTGCAGGATGCCAGAAGCAGACTGACAAGGCAACTGCAGACATGTCACACACAGTGGTCAGCCTCACTCAATGACAACTGATTGCAGAGGAATAGTCTGTCCTCCAAGAACAAGGGAACTTTGCTATCATCTCAAGAACTATACCTATGAAGGGCATCACTGATAATTTCTGAAGCTGCCATTCAGATCCTTCCTTGTGAAAGAGTTGAAGAAATATGCACTGAAACAGCCTGGATACTACACTGAGCACCTGCAACCTGAAGACAGGCGATTTACAAACTATGAAGAGTCTTAATGCCAACAAGAGTATATTGATACTGCCAGCTGATAAGGGAAATGGGTCATTCCACATCAACGGGACCAATATTAAAAATTGTCCCAACTCGACCACCTCCAAATCTAATGAAATTTTGTGTGAAGGTTTTATATGGTTTTTGGTGGTTATATACCAAATTTCAGTCCAGTATCTTCAGTGGCTGAATTTTTAGGAGCTTTTAAAGAGACGCTGCTCATCTTCACATCACAAACAAAGCTACAAATGTGCCAAGTTTGCAAGGCTTTTTCAGAAGTTCAAGCAAACATTTGGTCATTTGTTTTAAAATACATAGACATCTTTCTATGCTGAATCATGTGATGGCAAAAATTAGGGATTTCAGCCACAAGCCTCTAAAGTGGCTAAAAAATTCGTCACGCTATTTTGAGAGCTGAGGTTTAACCGCCACTCCTACTTTTCATACAAACCAATCACACCAAAACTTCAGAGGGTTATTCCTACCTATAATGTCTATATGTGGATCAAATTTAATTAACATTGGACGCCTAGATGCAAAGATATGCATCTGCAAATTTGGCCAAAATTTTCTACAGTCAAGTTTTAGGGTTTTTTGTTTTTTTTTTTTAAGGGGGGGTGGGGGGGTGGGATAGTATCTCAACTGTGTCTTGTTCAATCCTCTTTTTCCTGCCACAACTGGAAAGAGCATGCTTTAAGCTTTCAAAGCTATATGGTTTAATTTGTGGACCTTGCATAATGATGAGTAAGAATACCTTCCAAAAGAAAGGAAAATGGTTTATCGAGAAATACAAAAAATTAATAGAATTTGAAGTTGTGAATCAAAAATGTGTAATTGTAGTGCCTTTTAGTGGTATAAGATTCACCTGTGGTTTGGAGAATGTAACTGTGCTAATAATAAGTATTTTACATTATTTCACAGTATAGAATATAAATATAATAAAACCTCAGATAATGTTCTTAAGATTATAAATTGTAGGAGATCATTATGGAAAGCTATGTCACTTTACAAAATTTTAACCCTACAATGCATGGTGGTGCATATCTGCGTTATCATCCAGTTTCCATCAGCATTATAAAGTACCAATAGTTGTTAAGGCTCTATCCTCGTAGCTGTGATACATTGCAGAATCATAATTTTCAGCTGTTGCTTTCATTATTGGCAGTTTTCTCAGTGTCAATCTTCTGTGCAGTGTGATGTTTGATGTTGACATTGTACAATCTTAGTTTTGAATACTGAGTGTTTGAATAATCAATACTCATTGTTGTAGCTGAAAGTAAGCACTAAAACAATGTGATACACTAATCTGTATATTTTATATACAAACAAGTTTGAATCTGCTATGCTTCAAACCAAGATGTTCATGAGCTTTCAAAATTGCTTGATATATGTTAATAAACTACTGTATAAAATGAATCTAGAGACACTTGCATCCTGCTACTTTGGTGGATCAGATAGACCTGATTGTCGCAAGTCATCACCATTCTATTATGGTAGAAGTCAACTATAATCAGTTAAGGAAATGTAACCAGTGGACAAGAAGCTTCTATGATATAGGTCTAGACTTGCTTTTACTGAAGATGCCCAAATTTGTTCACACCATAATGCCTTCTTGATGACAAAATTTCAGTTCCTGCAGAAGACTTGCTGCAACCCGTTTGGTAAAGAAAAACATGTAATCAAGATGTCTTTAACACCAGTGTCTGATAGGTGGAAATTACTGGCTAATGAAGTTTTTATACCTGGTCAGAAAGTTTGCACCAAATGTAGACAAGAAGGGGCCCATAAAGAATCATCCCACCAGAATAAGCAAGAATCATCATCCCCTGGAGACATGGATGTTGTTAATGCTTGCTTTACTGCTAATACTTCATTATCATCACTTGGAGAGTCATCATTAGAGCTTCAACAGATTAGCAAAAGGGATTCAATGGGATATATAGGGCGGTCCTTCTGAAGTTTCGGACGAGATTATCTTGAAAACTATACGTTGGGTAAAAACAGTGGGTAAGACAAGTTCATAAGCTCAAAGGGGGACATCAAATGATACTACATGTGACCTCAATTAAGTTCTGTCTGAAACATTTTTTAAAGCATTGACAGATGGCGCTGAAATCGAGAAAAAAGTAAAATTGGGGAAGAATTCCAATTTATTTAGAATTATCTGAGAAAGGCACATCAAATCAATAAAAAATGTGCCCCCAATTCATTCATTATGCCAAATTAAGCTATTTTTGCACAAAATGTACTGTACCCTTCCTTTAGCGTTACCCAGGAACAACGACATGGATGTAGCAGAATGATGTTCCCACGGGATGCTTTATTAGTGTGAGTCTCCTCGCCTCTCACATGTTGGGGTGCTTCATTAGTGTGAGTCCCCTTGCCTCTCACAATTTGGGGAGCTTAATTAATGAAATTAGCCATGAAGAAATTGTTCAAAATTATCCCCATTTGCTTCAATGCACAACGTCAATCATCTGCGAAAGTTGTCCACAGTTTTGAGCAGCACATCCCGTGGTATGGCTGCACACGCTCTTGGAATGCATTGCTCTGTATCATTTCGGGTTGTGGGCTGTCTTTTGTAAACAATATTTTTTAAATAACCCCACAAGAAAAAATCAGGAGATGTTAGGTCTGGTGAACATGGAGGCCACTGAATTGGTCCGCCTCATCCTATCCACCGACCAGGGTACTGTAAATTTAAAAAGTTCTGCACATTTTTAGCATAATAGGGAGCTGCTCTGTTCTGTTGAAACCACATTCGTTGTCTAATTTCTAAATCAACATCTTCCACAAGCTCCAAAAAATCATCGTGGAGTAGTTGTAGATAAGATTCCCAGTAACATTTCGGTAAAAAAAATATGGTCCTATCAAGTAAATTCCACACCAGACCATTTATGACCACTTGTGTTTACTGTCAATGGGTCTGTGCCAGTGTGGATTGACAGGAGACAAATAATGATGATTTAATTCGCCATTGTTTTTGAATGTGGCTTCATCGGTAAACATAATGTATCTAAAAAAAATCATTGTCACCTCTTATCATTTCCAAGGTCTACTGGCATAAATGCACCCGTATTTGCATATCTTTCGTCATTAATGCCTGTGTCAGTGTGATATGATACACATGATATTTACATGCCTTCAAAATCATCAAAACAGTTGATTTCGGCATTCCAGTTTGTCTCTGAATCACACAACTACTCATTTCGGGATCCATTTGAACACAGGTGAGGATGGTAAGGGTACAAGTGTCATTTTCATTGTATTTGGAATGATGAGGTGGATGATGCATGTATCCATTTTGAGCTCGTTGAGTGCAATTTCGAATAATGTTTTTGCTTGGATGTCATCTGTTTGGGAAATGATATGTATACAATGGCACAGCTGCAGCGTAATAGTTGTGGCATTCACCTAAAATTAACATCATATTAACAATCGCTGTAGGAGGACAGTGAGCCATGTTTTGCTAAAGAATAATTTACTTTTGTCAGTTCATGTTTACAGTTCACATTCTGAAAGTGAAGTGACATCTGATACCATTGCACTGACCTTTATACTAAGCCATAGTTCGCAGTTTGGCCATGGTAGTGCCACAGTCAGGTGAGTAATGCAATTGTGAAGAGTTCCCTAACAAGATTTTAATACCATTCTGCCTCCCTCCATCAAAGACTGTTGCAGGTAGGATACATTTTGTAAAAAAATAGCTTAACTTGGCATAATGAAAGAATTGGTATACATTTTGTATCGATTTGATATTTCCTTCTCGGATCATTCTAAATAAATTGGAGTTCTTCCCCAATTTTAATTTTTCTCGATTTCAGCGGCATCTGTCAATGGTTTTAAAAAATGTTTCAGACAAAACTTGATTACTTTTTATGGAAAATCCGAATCTGCAATAAAAACTGGGTGTTTCCATTTAAAATTTAAAAGTTGCTCCCTGTCCCACCCAAGGGGGCAGGGGCTTAGGGTCATGTGTATTATCATTTGATGTCCCCGTTTGAGCTTACAAACTTGTCTTACCCACTATTTTTACCTGATGTATAGTTTTCAAGATAATCTCATCTGAAACTTCAGATAGACCACCCTGTGTATAGCATAAAGTTCTGAAAGCCCAAGGCAGCATTACTAAGGTAACTGCCACAGTTGCTGTTGTGAGCGAAGTGTATATTGCCCAAATACAAATGGAAGAGTGCCAAAACAGTAAAGATATGGACAGACTTCAAGCAATTGCAGCTAAGAAACTTCCTGGCAGATTAAAACTGTGTGCCCGACCAAGACTCGAACTCAGGGCCTTTTGCGGGCAAGTGCTCTACCATCTGAGCTACCGAAGCACGACTCACGCCCGGCCCTCACAGCTTTATTTCTGCCAGTATCTCATCTCTTACCTTCCAAACACAGTTTTAATCTGCCAGGAAGTTTCATATCAGTGCACACTCCACTGCAGAGTGAAAATCTCATTCTGGAATTGCAGCTAAGTTCAAATTTTGACCCTGGCCTCAAAAAGCTGGACTATTGAAAAAAAGTCTAAAGAATTTGCTGTTTCAACCAAAACGGTGAAGAAGGCTAGGAAACTAAACATAGAAGATAAGATTTTGGCAACACCTGCAAACCGAAAAAGAAAAAAAGCTCAGTGATGAAGTAAAACAAAATATCCTCACTTTTTCTGAAAATGATGAGTTTTCTTGTTTATGTACTGGGAAAGAGGATTGTGTTGCAGTAGAAATAAATGGGGAAAAGATTCACAAGTAGAAACACCTGCTCTTTTGTAACCTGAAAGAAATATTCATTGCTTATTGTAAGCAATATGGAAATCAACTGAGCTTCTCAAAATTTTGTGCACTCAGGCCAAAATGGTGTACTGCAGTTGGTGCTTCTGTATTATATTCAATATGTGTATGTGCAGTTCATCAAATATCAAATTGATGTTAGCTTCAGTAGCATCCATCCAAGATGACTACAAGGATTTGATGAAAAAAACTATGTGCAGTTTGGAATCAAAAGATTGTATGCTGCAATGTTGTGAAGAATGTCCAGGAAAAATGCAACTAGAGACTTTTCTTGAAGATGCTTTTAAAGGGTATGACCCTGAAGAAATAATGAAACATACACAATGGGTCTACAATGGCAGAGAACTGTTGAAGATTTCATGGAGACACTGATTCTGAAAATTACTGGCGTACGAAGCTATCAATTTGTGTCATTACACCAAAGTTTATACCTTAAGCAACTAAATTGAAATCTTGTAGAAAATGAATAAACTATATTGATGGATCTTGCTGAGAATTATTCATTTGTTGTTCAAGAGGGTGTGCTGGGATTTCATTGGGAGAATAGTCACACCACATTACATCCATTTGTTGGCAAAGAATGTTAGAGTATGATCAGCAAGTGCCTCCTTCTTGATATCATTGCTGTCAGTGCCTTTCAAATAAAGTTAATAGCATATTTAATGACAAAAATTGAAAAACATTATGAACATTTATTACTTTAGTGACGGTTCAGCTATTCAACACAAGAATTTCAACCCAATTTATGTCTACACAAAAAGGATTTTGGCGTCGCTGCCGAATAGAAACTTTTTGGAACAAGCCATGGTAAATCAACTTAAGATGGTATTGGGGGAACAGCAATAAGACTATCAACTCTTGCTAGTAAGCAGAGAGGCCCACAGATAACCAAATATTGACTCCAACTGATTTGTTCAAATTCTATGAAGATATTATTCCCGGCATAAAGTTTCTTTATGTACCAAAAGAATAAATTGAAAAAAATTCAGTCTGACAAGAAACAAGGTTTCCCATGGCACACACAATATCTGGAAGATGAGAAAATCGCCAGTTTAAGCCACTGGTATAGTTATTGGACAGTTTTATGTTAGTAATAGTATCCCTTTACAGGTCACCTAAGGGTATCATCAATGTATTTCTAGAAAAATTGGACATGCTATTAGATGTACAAAGAGGGACCAGATGGTTGCATTATGTCATAGTAATTGGGGGAAATCTGAATGCAAATTTTGATATAACAACACATAAATGTACTGCGACTGAGTTTAAAAACCTTCTAAGACAGTGCAATTTGCACTCAATCAACAACAGGCCCACAAGAGATAAAGCATGTCTTGACAATATTTTTGTCAACCTTAAAACTACAGAAGAATCATGTGATGTTACAGTGTTTCCATTTTCATATCATGACTCTGTATCTTTAAACTATACAAGTAGGTTCTGTATTGACAAGAGTAATATTCCTAAGTCTGTCCCAAAAGTTAACATCACCAGCCCTGTCACAGATGACAAAATTGTTCAGCTCTGTAAGTCCCTTGCTGAGAGAGACTGGTTCAACCAATGTCATGGTGACACAAGTTATAGTCTTAGTGCTGATGTGTCAGGGAAACTATTATTTGAGAGATTTTTTAAAACATTTCTGAAGCAATTTAATGACAACATCCCCATAAAAAAATGCAAATTAACTGACAAAGGCTTTACAAACACGACTACAAACAGACAAAATCCATGGTACACTAAACGATTATCAAATATGAAAAACCAAGTTATGGTGTTGCACAGTATATGTGGCAATCAGAAAACAGAACACCCCAGATTAGCCTATATAAAATGCAGGAATGAGTAGAAAAAAGCCACTGTGGAAGCAAAAAAGCACATAATTTCAGTACCATTGATAATTCCACAAATAAGTGCAAAGCTGCATGGAAATTAATAAAAGGTGTTGCTAAAGATGTACGAAGCAAGAAAATTAATATAAGTCCCCAAAAATTCAATGATTTCTTTATTAAATCTGTTGAAGATGTAGGAAATACTATAATCAAACCTGATATCAGTTCATCAGAGTTACTTTCTAAAAATGTTTGCAGAACACCAACAGACACAGGCACATTTATGTTCTCCAATGTCTCACCCAGCCTTGTCCTAAGCATTGTAAAATAGTTGAAATCTTCAAACAGTGTAGATATATATGACACATCCTGTAATATACTAAAGAAAGTAATAGACTATATTGTGTACCCTTAACATTCAGTATCAATTAATGTATATCTGATGGATATTTTCCCGAAGAACTCAAAGTGGCTAGGGTAGTTCCAATATATAAAAAGGGAGATATAGACTCACCTTCCACTTACAGACCAATCTCCATAGTCCCAGCTTTTTCTAAAATACTGGAATGTACAATATCCAACAGCTATCTGTTTATTTTGAACAATGAGGAATAATTAGTGAATCCCAACATAGTTTTAGCAAAAAGTTGTCTACTGTGGATGCTATTGACTTTGTAGTCAAATACTTACATCAAGTGTTTGAGGATAAGGGCTATGATCAACTCACATTTTGTGATCTAAGCAAAGCTTTAGACTGTGTAAAGCATAAGCCACTCCTAGAAAAACTGGAATTCTATGGCATTAGACATAACAGCCTTAAATTAATAAAATCATATCTTCAGAATCATAAGCAAGTTGTTTTTGAAGGGAAAGAAATGTCGGGTATAGAACAAGTCAAGGTAGGTGTTCCTCAGGGATCTGTACTGGGCCCATTTTTGTTCCTAATAATGATAAATGATCTGCAATCATTTATCAAGTCCACCACTGTGTTGTATGCAGATGATACAACATTTCTTCATGCTAGTGATGATTTCAATAGCCTTAAAACTTGTGCAACAAAGACAATTGACCAAGCATTCTATTGGTTCAAGATAAATGGCTTCCTGCTGAATGAAAACAAAACCCTGCAGATGGTTTGTAGTCTTAGAGATAAGCTTCTGTCAGATGATCCAAGTTATGTCAAATTCTTGGGGGTATACACAGATGATAAATTATCTTGGGGTCAACATGTACAATATATTAGTGGTAAGTTGTCAAGAGTTATTTACCTGTTAAGGCGACTTATGGATTGTGTTCCTGAAAAATATGTTAGAACATGCTATTTTTCATCCTTTCAAAGTATAATAACATATGGAATTATTTTGTGGGGAACTCTAGCTGCGTACATGACATATTAATACTACAAAAAAGAAAGCTATTACGATAATTATTGGTTCTGCATATAAGGCACACTGTAAACCATTGTTCTGTGAACAAAAAATCATGACTGTTATAAACTTGTACATATACTATGTTCTAATTTATACAAAGAAGAAATTACCAGAAACAAAAACAAGAGAAACTGTACATGGCCACAATACAAGAAGGAATAGGTGCCTCTATATTCCTTACCACAGATTGTCCAAGTCACTCAACAGCTATGAAATCATGTGGTATAAATTATTTAATAATCTTCCTCAATCTGTTCAAGAATTACATGAACAATTATTCAAACAAACAATTCATAACTGGCTAGTCCTCCACTCATTCTATGATATTAGAGAATTTATCAACTGTAATATACTACTATAATGTTAAAAACAAACCTGTTGTTTCTTTCAAACTATTAATTGTATTTTAGTATGTATATGACATTGCCTATTGCTGTAATGGCCTAATGACAATAAAATTATTATTATTATTATTATTATTATTATTATTATTATTATTATTATTGTAATTAATTGTAATCAGCTCAGAGTATGCAGGGAGTTTCCAATGATGCTACAGCATCCACAGTTAATGCCTTCGGAGTAGATGAAGAAATTCCAGTAATTTCAATTTCAAGTTTACAACCAGGACATGCTGCATGTATGTATGACAATTTTTGGTGGACTGCAAATCTGTGTGAAGTTTCACATGAACAACAATGCCCTCATCAGCTTTATGCACCCACATGGTTCTGCTCATTCCTGCCACTGGTCAACTGCTAAAGACACCTGCTGAATTTCTGAGCAACGTATTTTCCTGACTTTACAAGCACCATCAACATCATCATTAGGAAGACATTACAGTTTTCCACAATTTGTCCTTGACAAAATTTTAGAACTCTTTAACCAAAAATGGATCTGCTCTTTAGGATTTTTCTGTTTTACAAATTTTCTGTGTTGTGTATTATACTTGTTTTTATGGCATGTGTTAAATTAATGTTTGAACTGATTCATACACTGGAACAAAAACAATAGTAATCAGACTTATGAACAAAATATTTCACTTTTCACTCTTCTCGAAGATCTAAAATAATAACTTTTTGAAATGTATTTTTATTCATCAAAATGCAAGATCCATAAATTAAAGAATATAGCTTTGATAGCTCTTTCCATTTGTGGAAAGAAAAAAAGGATTGAATATGACACAGTTGAGATATTGCCCTCCAAAAATACCCTAAAATTCACAGTTAGAAAATTTTGGCCAACTTCGTAGATATCTATTCACCTAGGCATCCAATGTTAACTAAATTTGATCAGTATATAGACATCATAAGTAGAAATAACCCTCTGAAGTTTTGGTGTGATTGGAAAGAAATGTTGCTACTCACCATATAGTAGAGATGCTGAGTTGCGATAGGCACAACAAAAAGATTCACACAATCATAGCTTTCGGCCATTAAGGCCTTTGTCAGCAGTAGACACACACACACACACACACACACACACACACACACACACACAAATGCAACTTGCACACACGTCTGCAGTCTCAGAGGAGTGAAACCACACTGCAAGCAGCAGCACCAGTGCATGATGGGAGCGGCGACTGGTTGGGAGTAAGGAGGAGGCTGGGGTGGGGAGGGGAGGGATAGTATGGTGGGAGTGGTGGAGAGGGAAGTGTTTGCAGTTTAGACAGAGTGTTAAGGGAGACGGTGTGGAGGGAGGAGGGGATAAGTAGTGAAAAGGAGAGAAATAAAAGAAATTAAAAGACTGGGTGTGGCAGTGAAGTGACGGCTGTGTAGTGCTGGAATGGGAACAGGGAGGCAGCTGGATGGGTGAGGACAGTGACTAACGAAGGTTGAGGACAGGAGCTTTATGGGCATGTAGGGTGTTTTGCAGGGAAAGTTTCTACCTGTGCAATTCAGAGAAGATCGTGTTGGTGGGAAGGATCCATATGGCACAGGATGAGAAGCAGTCATTGAGATGAGGGATATTATGTTTGGCAACGTGTTCAGCAACAGGGTGGCCCACTTGATTTTGGCCACAGTTTGTAAGTGGCCATTCATGTGGACAGACAGCTTGTTGGTTGTCACGCACACATAGAATGCAGCACAGTGGTTGCAGCTTAGCTTGTAAATCACATGACTGGTTTCACAGGTAGCCCTGCCTTTGGTGGGATAGGTGATGTTAGTGACCGGAGTGGAATAGCTGGTGGTGGGAGGATGTATGGGACAGGTCTTGCATCTACGTCTATTACAGGGGTATGAGCCATGAGGTAAGGGATTGGGAGCAGGGGTTGTGTATAGATGGATGAGTATATTGTGAAGGATCAGTGGATGGCGGAATACCACTGTAGGAAGGGTGGGAAGGACATTTCTCATTTCAGGGCACGACGAGAGGTAATCGAAACCCTGACGAAGAATGTAATTCAGTTGATCCGGTTCCAGATGGTACTGAGTTACGAGAGGAATGCTCCTCTGTGGCTGGACAGTGGGACCTTGGGAGGTGGTGGGATACAGGAAAGATAAGTCCCATCCTATGGACGCTGCTGAAGAAATAAGAAGGGAAACTGGTCGGGTTCTTCTGAAAGCTCCTCCCCAACGCAGTAATATAACCGCTGAAGAAAGGGCTGCTCTACAGAACCTTCGAGAAGATCCAGAAATAGTGGTGCTTAAGGCTGATAGTTCCCCCCATGAACCATGGACCTTGCCGTTGGTGGGGAGGCTTACGTGCCTCAGCGATACAGATAGCCGTACCGTAGGTACAACCACAACGGAGGGGTATCTGTTGAGAGGCCAGACAAACGTGTGGTTCCTGAAGAGGGGCAGCAGCCTTTTCAGTGGTTGCAAGGGCAACAGTCTGGATGATTGACTGATATGGCCTTGTAACAATAACCAAAACGGCCTTGCTGCGCTGGTACTGCGAACGGCTGAAAGCAAGGGGAAACTACGGCCGTAATTTTTGCCGAGGGCATGCAGATTTACTGTAGGATTAAATGATGATGGCGTCCTCCTGGGTAAAATATTCCGGAGGTAAAATTGTCCCCCATTCGGATCTCCGGGCGGGGACTACTCAAGAGGATAGCGTGCAACGTCAGGTCCCTTAATCGGGCAGGTAGGTTAGAAAATTTAAAAAGGGAAATGGATAGGTTAAAGTTAGATATAGTGGGAAATAGTGAAGTTTGATGGCAGGAGGAACAAGACTTCTGGTCAGGTGACTACAGGGTTATAAACACAAAGTCAAATAGGGGTAATGCAGGAGTAGGTTTAATAATGAATAGGAAAATAGGAATGTGTGTAAGCTACTACAAACAGCATAGTGAACGCATTACTGTGGCCAAGATAGATACGAAGCCCACACCTACTACAGTAGTACAAGTTTATATGCCAACTAGCTCTGCAGATGACGAAGAAATTGAAGAAATGTATGATGAAATAAAAGAAATTATTCAGATAGTGAAGGGAGATGAAAATTTAATAGACATGGGTGACTGGAATTCGAGTGTAGGAAAAGGGAGAGAAGGAAATGTAGTAGGTGAATATAGATTGGGGCTAAGAAATGAAAGAGGAAGCCGCCTGGTAGTATTTTGCACTGAGCACAACTTAATCATAGCTAACACTTGGTTTAAGAATCATGATAGAAGGTTATTCAATCTGTATATTGAGCAAGCAGTAAAGGAAACAAAAGAAAAAATTGGAGTAGGTATTAAAATTCATGGAGAAGCAGTAAAAACTTTGAGGTTCGCCGATGACATTGTAATTCTGTCAGAGACAGCAAAGGACTTGGAAGAGCAGTTGAACGGAATGGACAGTGTCTTGAAAGGAGGATATAAGATGAACATCAACAAAAGCAAAACGAGGATAATGGAATGTAGTCAAATTAAGTCGGGTGATGCTGAGGGAATTAGATTAGGAAATGAGACACTTAAAGTAGTAAAGGAGTTTTGCTATTTAGGGAGTAAAATAACCGATGATGGTCGGAGTAGAGAGGATATAAAATGTAGACTGGCAATGGCAAGGAAAGCGTTTCTCAAGAAGAGAAATTTGTTAACATCGAATATAGATTTAGCTGTCAGGAAGTCGTTTCTGAAAGTATTTGTATGGAGTGTAGCCATGTATGGAAGTGAGACATGGACGATAACTAGTTTGGACAAGAAGAGAATAGAAGCTTTCAAAATGTGGTGCTACAGAAGAATGCTGAAGATAAGGTGGGTAGATCACGTAACTAATGAGGAGGTATTGAATAGGATTGGGGAGAAGAGAAGTTTGTGGCACAACTTGACTAGAAGAAGGGATCGGTTGGTAGGACATGTTCTGAGGCATCAAGGGATCACCAATTTAGTATTGGAGGGCAGCGTGTAGGGTAAAAATCGTAGGGGGAGACCAAGAGATGAATACACTAAGCAGATTCAGCAGGATGTAGTTTGCAGTAGGTGCTGGGAGATGAAGAAGTTTGCACAGGATAGAGTAGCATGGAGAGCTGCATAAAACCAGTCTCGGGACTGAAGACCACAACAACAACAAGGCTGATAAAGGTAATTCTACCATTTTGTTACCTTCATGGTTGTATTTGGAGAAGATGTATAGTCTACCTAGTGATACTATGTATCGGAGAATTGATCAAGACCCAACAGCATGTGTACAACAGAAGACGTGTGCAGTTTTGAACTCTTCCTTGCTAGCTCTAGAGACAAAAAAGCAGTTAAGACCATATGGCAGTGAACCACCAAGACTGTATAGTCTTCCTAAAGTGCATAAAGAAGGTCTGCCTTTTGGCCTATATTGAGTAATATGGTTTAGCCAAATATCTAGCCTCTTTCTTCAGACCATTTTTTGGCAAATGTTCACATCATATATATGGAACTCTGATGATTTTATCAACAGACTGGTAGCTCTCCACTTAAGTAGTTCAGATCTTCTAGTGAGTTTTGGTGTGGTTTCCCTTTTCACGAAAGTACCTCTTGCGGATTCCTTGATTCTAATTGGTCAACAGTTCAGTTTGTTTCGACATACTCTTTCCTCAACTTATTTTATGTTTAACCAGGAATATTTTGAACAGTCTGATGGTGTCCCCATGGGCAGCCCTCTGTCTCCTCTGGTGGCTAACCTTTTTATGGAGGATTTTGAGGAGAGAGCACTTGAATCAGCAGTATGTAAACCAACTGTTTTTTGGAGATATGTTCATTACACTTTCATAGTGTGGCCCCACGGAGAAGAAAAGTTAATGGAGTTTTCTCATCATCTTAACTCCATCCATTTACTATGGAACTAGAGAAAGATGGTGGCCTTCCATTCCTGGATGTTTTGGTGAAATGGAAGAGAGACGGCAAGGTGGGACATCCTGTCTATTGTAAGCCCACTCACATTGATTTGTATTTGCATTCTTCAAGTTGCCATCATCCATCCCAGACCAAGAGTGTACTTAAAACCCTTGTACACATGGCACATACAGTGTCAGTACTGAGCATTTGCCTAAGGAATTGGCACATTTGAGGACGGTGTTCATAGACAATGGGTACTTAGACCAGCAAATTAACAGGGCCTTCTCAACTAGAGCCAGGAACCGGGAAGGAAATATCTCCTTCAAGATAGCAAGGATTCTTAATATTTTCATGTGACCCAGTAAGTGGGTGCAGAACATTGTAATTCTAATGGACATTCAATGGAGTATGACAAAACTTCAATTTTGGCCAAAGAAACAACTTTTTGGGACTCAAAGAATCCGTTGAAATATGCACTGCGGGAAATCTAATGAACCGTGACAGTGGTTACCAATTGAATAACGCATGGAATCCTGTCATCTCTTAAATTTGCCTGAGATGAAGACACCAGATGACTTTGATAGCTGCAGCCAGCGACAATACTGACAGCAGCTGAGTATTGCAGTTCCACCAGTGAGGGTGCTGTCACTGGGTGGTGTGACCCTTCTGTCTCTGTGACTGCAGCACATGCGTGGCAGTACTATAAGCACACTACATAAGCTGGAGCAGAGAACGTCTTTGTCAGTCCTCGTTTGGCTCACCTGAAGATGGCTGGCAGCTGTCCAGCTGAAATATCATGCAATGAAGTTTACAACGACCGGCTGCAAGCCCAAGATCTATTTGAACTATCTGTGACCTGTTAATTGTTGACATACCAAAAACTAACCACAGATCCAATGCAGCGGATCTCATGAAATACCAATTAGTTACCAAGTTATGTCATCATGTGTAGACTTCAACGTATTTTCTTTTTAATGATGTATATATTGAGCAAACTGATGGGGTGGCTATGGGGAGTCCACTCTCCCCCATAGTCGCCAACCTTTTTATGGAAGACTTTGAGGACATGGCACTCAAAACTTCGTTTCTTAAACCAAAGTGTTTTTTGAGATACGTTGATGACATTTTTATGGTTTGGCCACGTGGAATTGATGCTTTGAATTGGTTCTTAGGTCATTTTAATTGTCTACATCCAAGTATTAAATTTACTATGGAAATTGAAAGTGATGGTAAACTTCCATTTCTTGATGTTTTAGTCCAAAGAGAGAATGATGGGACTTTTGGACATAGTGTGTATCGGAAACCCACTCCTACTGACCGCTATCTTCATGCGACCAGCTGTCATCCACCACACCAACATAGTGGAGTTTTGCGGACTCTGGTCAAAGAAGCTTATGCCATTTCTGACGACGAACATTTGAAACAAGAACTTGATCATTTGAAGATTGTTTTTAAACAGAATGGATATACGGAACAACAAATATGCCGTGCTCTTCAGTTTGGTCTGTCACGCGAGCCAATAGAGGATACTTTTGAAGCTATTGCTTCGTTACCCTTTGCGGGAAGTATATCATCCAAAATTTCAAGAATTATAAGAAAAAATATAATATTAAAAGTGTTTTTACACCGGTGGCCAAGACTAGAGCCCTTCTTGGCTCAGTTAAAGATAATTTGGGCTTGAGGAGGCCTGGGGTTTATGAAATTCGGTGTCACTGTGGAAAGAAGTATATTGGTCAAACTATTCGAACTGACCGGTGCATGGAACATCATCAGCATACTCTGTTGTTCCAGCCTGAGAAGTTGGCAGTGGCGGAACATTGCCTTAACGAAGGACACAGGATGATGTATGACAAGACACAAGAACATTGAAATTAGATTATCCAGTAATATTATTAACAGGGATAAAGGTTTTCCTCTAAGATATGGAAACCGATTTTGTCCAACATTAAACAACAATGGTCTTCTTTTCAATCATTGGATTCTTTCAACTAGTGCTGTTGCGATTTATCATTTCTGCTGTCTACTCCCACCGGTGCACTGCGCGTCTACTTGCCGCCATGAGGTGCTGCCCATCATCTCACGCACGCATGGTGCTCTGTTCGTGGTGTATAAAGGTTTCCGTCATTGTGGCTGGAATTCACTTCCAGCGAGGCAGTGCACTAGCATTAACTCACCTGAAGATGGCAGCCAGCTGGTCCACCAAAATATTGTGTCTAGACAACGACATGATCTGGCTGCAAACCTGTGAAGTATATCAGAAGTCATTACGCCGGGAAAGTCTACGAAATCACTAAACTTTTGCTTGTCAGTTTTTTGAAAACGAATGTTAGGTAGCAATTGATTGATGAAAGGGATACAGTAAAACAAGAATTGGTAGCTTTGACAAATGAACTACTGAAGGTAGATGAAGATCAAATAGGCAAAAATACAAGGTGCAGTAGAAATCATTGGGCAACACAGAAAATATCGAATTTATCTGAAAAAAATGAGAAAATATAAAACAAGGAAATGATGCAGGTAAAAGTGAATATCTAAACATAAAACACCACATAAGGATTCAGCCTTCTGACTGGCTGATTGCTGCTTACATGGCCGCATGAGGAGCAATCTATGATCATAGAATGCACGATTAGCATGTCGCCAATCACTCCAGATACTATTGTTAGTAGACAAATCACAAAAGGGATACAACAATGATTTAAAATAAACAATGTCAAAATAGGAATGGCTATAGGAGATTTGCAAAGATGTTGAATCATGTATGCCTTTGTGAATGATCAGTGACACATACAGCAATCTTAAATACTGGACTGGACTGGAATTCTTCAGTAGGAAAAGGGAGAGAAGGAAACATAGTAGGTGAATATGGATTGGGAGGAAGGAATGTAAGAGGAAGCCGCCTTGTAGAATTTTGCACAGAGCATAACTTAATCATAGCTAACACTTGGTTCAAGAATCATGAAAGGAGGCTGTATACATGGAAGAACCCTGGAGATACTAAAAGGTATCAGATAGATTATATAATGGTAAGACAGAGATTTAGGAAACCGGTTTTAAACTGTAAGAGATTTCCAGGGGCAGATGTGGACTCTGACCACAATCTATTGGTTATGACCTGTAGATTAAAACTGAAGAAACTGCAAAAAGGTGGGAATTTAAGGAGATGGGACCTGGATAAACTGAAAGAACCAGAGGTTGTACAGAGTTTCAGCGAGAGCATAAGAGAACAATTGACAGGAATGGGAGAAAGAAATACAGTAGAAGAAGAATGGGTAGCTTTGAGGGATGAAGTAGTGAAGGCAGCAGAGGATCAAGTAGGTAAAAAGACGAGGGCTAGTAGAAATCTTTGGGTAACAGAAGAAATATTGAATTTAATTGATGAAAGGAGAAAATATAAAAATGCAGTAAATGAAGCGGGCAAAAAGGAATACAAACGTCTCAAAAATGAGATAGACAGGAAGTGCAAAATGGCTAAGCAGGGATGGCTAGAGGACAAATGTAAGGATGTAGAGGCTTATCTCACTAGGGGTAAGATAGATACTGCCTACAGGAAAATTAAAGAGACCTTCGGAGATAAGAGAAACACTTGTATTAACTTCAAGAGCTCAGATGGAAACCCAGTTCTAAGCAAAGAAGGGAAAGCAGAAAGGTGGAAGGAGTATATAGAGGGTCTACACAAGGGCGATGTACTTGAGGACAATATTATGGAAATGGAAGAGGATGTAGATGAAGATGAAATGGGAGATGCGATACTGCATGAAGAGTTTCATAGAGCACTGAAAGACCTGCGTCGAAACAAGGCCCCCGGAGTAGACAACATTCCATTGGAACTACTGACGGCCTTGGGAAAGCCAGTCCTGACAAAACTCTACCATCTGGTGAGCAAGATGTATGAAACAGGCGAAATACCCTCAGACGTCAAGAAGAATATAATAATTCCAATCCCAAAGGAAGCAGGTGTTGACAGATGTGTAAATTACTGTACTATCAGCTTAATAAGTCACGGCTGCAAAATACTAACACAAATTCATTACAGACAAATGGAAAAACTGGTAGAAACCGACCTAGGGGAAGATCAGTTTGGATTCCGTAGAAATACTGGAACACGTGAGGCAATACTGACCTTACAACTTATCTTAGAAGAAAGATTAAGGAAAGGCAAACCTATGTTTCTACCATTTGTAGACTTAGAGAAAGCTTTTGACAATGTTGACTGGAATACTCTCTTTCAAACTCTGAAGGTGACAGGGGTAAAATACAGGGAGCGAAAGGCTATTTACAATTTGGACAGAAACCAGATGGCAGTTATAAGAGTCGAGGGACATGAAAGGGAAGCAGTGGTTGGGAAGGGAGTAAGACAGGGTTGTAGCCTCTCCCCAATGTTATTCAATCTGTATATTGAGCAAGCAGTAAAGGAAATGAAAGAAAAATTCGGAGTAGGTATTAAAATCCATGGATAAGAAATAAAAACTTTGAGGTTCGCCGATGACATTATAATTCTGTCAGACAGCAAAGGACTTGGAAGAGCAGTTGAACGGAATGGATGGTGCCTTGAAGGGAGGATATAAGATGAACATCAACAAAGGCAAAATGAGGATAATGGAATGTAGTCGAATTAAGTCGGGTAATGTTAAGGGTATTAGATTAGGAAATAAGACACTTAAAGTAGTAAAGGAGTTTTGCTATTTGGGGAGCAAAATAACTGATGATGGTCGAAGTAGAGAGGATATAAAATGTAGACTGGCAAAGGCAAGGAAAGCGTTTCTGAAGAAGAGAAATTTGTTAACATCGAGTATAGATTTAAGTGTCAGAAAGTCATTTCTGAAAGTATTTGTATGGAGTGCAGCCATGTATGGAAGTGAAACATGGAGGGATCACAAATATAGCATTGGAGGGCAGCGTGGAGGGTAAAAATCGTAGTGGGAGACCAAGAGATCAATACACTAAGCAGATTCAGAAGGATGTAGGTTGCAGTAGGTACTGGGAGATGAAGAAGCTTGCACAGGATAGAGTAGCATGGAGAGCTGCATCAAACCAGTCTCAGGACTGAAGACCACAACAACAACAAATACACCTTTGGAGGTAAGGTAAGCAGCTGTATGAATATCAAGGACACAAATGGCAAGTCAGCACTAGCCAAAGAAGGAAAGGCTGAAAGTTGGAAAGAATGTGTAGAAGGTCTACTAGCAAAGCTGTATATCGAGCTGCATACTAACCTCGTCAAATGTTGTCTTTTGTGGCACTTTTTTGGCTGGCACAGATTGTTTTCTTATTCCTTTTGACTGTGATGTCCTGGTATCATTCGTGAGTGCTATTCTTACATTATATTTGTTACACAGCATTTGAAACTCATCTCTCCATAACTGATGACGTTTCTGTAAATCAATTTCTGACTGCCCTTTCATTTCATCTGTTTGCTTTTCTCTCACTTCACCTGAAATGATATTTTGGTGAATAGAGTTAAAAAAACTGTTGCTGCAATAGAAAGTGTAGAAGCTCATCTTGGACTAGGAGAAACAATAGGTACAGTGAACCATATGTGAATGTCTTTGAACTTCCACATTAACCCCCAAAAATTAATCAGCCATAAGAAAATAAGTTTATGACTTTGTGGTAGTAATTAAACTCACTTGTCAATAGCATTAAAAACAATAAAATAATAATAGTGCTAGAAAAGTGATTACAAATGATAAAATATCTAAAATATAGTAGCAATGCTAAAGTAGTTAAAACCACTTTTGAAAGATATTACATGAAATCTCTGAACAGGATGGCACATATGATTTGTATTCCTCACAGAAGTTTAAGCAGAATTTGGCACAAGCAGTATCTTTTCCCAACTTGTTGATAAAGTTCCACTCACAGATGCCTCCCAGGTAAGATCTAAACTGTGCTCAGACAAAAGTTACAATTTCAATAGACACTTCAGTTAAATAGCTCTTCTTACTTGACACAACAATCAACCATTGGTTAAAATGAAGTGCAGGTTTATATAATAAGTTGTATATTGTTAACTTATTTTTGCCAAAAGGTGTTGAAGGAGATAGGTCACAGCTGAGTGGTTGGTTTAGCTGACCAAAGCTTAACTGGTGAAACTCGAGTTTCTCTCAGCATATAAAAGGTTCATACGACTTCAGGAATGCAGCTGGCTGACATCTTCATAAGGTGAACAGCCTGTTCACAGATGCAGCAAGAAATTGCTGTGCAAGGAATCGAGAACCACACATACAAACACACAGTAAACAACTAGTGTCATCACTCGACCAAAGATGAAAGTTTTTTAAACAAGACCTGCTTGTCTCTGCTTTCAGCCACTCTCTTTACTATTTTCCTCTAAAAAGACATAAGCCAAAGCAAAAGACTTGTGCACTGAGAGACAGTGTTTTATGCTTGTGGCAAGTTCCATCTTACTGAGAGGGAATTATGATGTGTCACATTAGTAATCATAATGAGATCATCATCACCCTGTTTTGGTACTGAAAAGAGAGGATCCAAGACAGTAGATGCTCAGGCAGTGGATGATCAGAAAATTCAAGCAGATGAGCTACTTCCAGAACATCATCAGAATTTAAGCCTGTGAACATCACATACAACTCCAAATCAAAAACATTAAATTCTGTTGATAGTATTCAATTTTCAAAGCTGTCTGATGAAACAAAGATACTTTTAATTGATAATCATCTGTTTATAAAACTAAAGAGAGATGGAATGTGTAAAACTTATGCTGGTTGATAATATCTGAAGTACTTTCATTGTTACACATGTGAGCATAAAAATTGTACTAGTCCTGTTAATCGAATAAGTTGGCAAGGAACTTTACAGACAACCTCAAGTTGTTAGTACATATGTTTCCCAATCATACTCTTTATGTTGAATCATACTTTTTTTTTCTTTCTCATTCTTTTCTTTTTAAACAAGTAAGCTATATGTAAACTGAATGACTTACAGACCGCAACAAAGATAAATTATTGAGTTGTTTTATGGAAAGGATAATGTTTTGTTACATCTGTATGAAAAAAAGGAAGAATAAATATGATCTTCAATTTATTAGTTCCTGTATCTTCACCTGTTTTTTTCTAAAAGAGGTAGCAGGTGGACATACGATTAGATCCATCATACCAGTATTGTTCAAAAATATGTATTTTAACTGTACATTAAAAAGTGATATAAAAAGTTATTAGGAAAGCAAAGTATATTCATACATTCATGATGACCACACCTGTCTGTTCATCATTTCACCTGCCAGAGAGATCCTGCATCAGGAGGTTCAGAGCAGACAAGAGGAATTTGCGCAAGCAGCAGAGGAGCGATCCTGCATCAGCATTGTTATAATCAGGACTATGCACAATGCAATTAATGTGAAGCAGTACATAACTCAGCTTATAAATACTGATCTTAAATGTAATGACAATGAAGGTCTGTTGATATTGGTGCCAGTTAAAATTCACCATGATATATGTACAGATTTATAAATTAGCTTCAAATTTCTTTCAACTGTTCTTTCCAATTTTTTTTCAATTAGTCAAGCAGCAATTATTAGTCAGTTTCCATTATTTGCCCACCTGAGTATGCCATTATTCATCTTGTTACTGAAGGAGACTGTACGTATCCAAGAACAGACAGAGATAAATCAAGTTTTGTAACTGCTGTTATGGCAAGACAATGGGTGAAAGAATATTAATACTTTTTCTGAAACCTACACAGAACAGGTAGTTCAGAAGCCCTCTCATCATGAAATTATTATGTTATATGTAACAGCAACAAAGCTTTTTGTGAATGTCAGCAACAAAACTGGTGTCAATGGCAAAACTGGTGTCAATGGCCATGAGTCAGTTGTAGCAACACCGAAAACCAAAGAATAAGTGCCAACTTAAACAAGCAGAAAGATTTACATGTTCAGTAAAGCAGGTAAAGAGGCACTAGTCTCACCTGTCAAGAAGAAACTTGAAACATTTAGCTCTGGGCAGGAACATGTAGAGGATGTGTGGTTCAAGTTTAGGAGAATAGTTGACAAAGCATTTGATATACATACAAGCTGGGCAACCATAAGGAAACATGGTGAAAAATGCATGCTCAAACATCAATGCAGATCCTAGTTGAGCCTGCAGATTGTGCTGTCATACTTGACAATGAACGGCTTCTGAGTAATGTATTCAATACTTTGCAAGTGTCAGTTAAGGTCAGAATAGTGTTTTCTGTAGATGTGAGTGCATTATGTTGGAGCTAACTGAATTCAAACACGGGAAGATTGTTGATGCTCATATGGTAGGCGCATCTGTAAACAAGGTAACCAAAGTATTTGGTATTTCAAAGTGCACTATATCAAAGATTTTCTGATTATGACGAAAGTGGAGGAACATCTGTTAAGTTATAATTCAGATGAACCTGTGTGTCAAATGTTTGTGACAGGCTGTCACTAAGGAGGATTCTGATGAAACATAAGAGGACAGTAGCTGCAACAGTCACTGCAGAACTGAATGTTGAACACATGAATCCTGTCAGCACCAAAACAATGCATGGAGACCTACACGAGCAGGGAATTTCATGCTGAGTTGGAATTCCAAACCCACTCGTAAGTGATGCAAGTTCTCGTAACTTTAAAACATGGTATAGAAGCTATAAAACCTGCAGTATAGAGCAATAGAAGAAAGCCATTTGATCAGATGAATCTTGTTTCACATTGTTTCCAACTTCTGATCGAGTTTACAGCCCTAGAGGGAAACATTGTGGAAATTCAGTGATGATTTGGGCAGCCATACTGTGGTATTCCATGGACCCCATGGTTACTAAGGAAGGTAGTATTGTTGCCAAGGATTATGTGACCATTTTGGCTGATCAGGTCCATACCACAGTACAATGCTTGTTCCTCAATGATCATGCTTTTTTACAAGATCACAAAAGACCATGAATTGTCACATCCCACTGGCCACCAGTCAACAGATCCCAGTATTACTGATCCTTTGTGGTCTACTTTGGAGAGACATGTGCATGATCTCTATCCACTTCCATCATCGCTTCCTGAACTTGATATTGTTTTGCAGGCAGAATGGTATAAGAGTCCCTTGAAAACCATACCAGACCTGTATTTATCCATTCCAAGGTGACTAGAAGCTGTATTGAAGGTCAGTGGTTGTCTTACACCATAATACGCGTGCTAATGTGCCATGTTTTTGATGTTTCCATACTGGTGTTTCCATATTTTTTTCCACCCACCAGTGCATACACAGCAGAACTGATCATGATGTGAAGGAAGTTCCTCAGTATACAGTACCTGTATGAAAAATTCTAAAGAAACATCAACTACTACATAATAGATGTAAAACAAAGATATGTTTATTTTAACTCAAACACATTTGTATATAAAAAAAGAAAGAAAGAATAAATAAATAAATAATCTGCTCATGCATGAAGGCTGTCTGTGGCACCAAACTCAGCGCTCAGACTGTCATGGATGACAGGAACTGAGATTGAGGGTAGTAAATAAAAAAAAGAAATTATGCACATTGTTTTCATTATTATTTCACAGTAGTACTGCCCCACTTTAGTTCACATCCCACTGCAAAGAAGGGTAACACAAATGATAGCATCAGCAACATTGAGAAACAGCTGTAATTGTTAAAATTGAATAAGGCCCCAGATCCTGAGGCAATTCTTATCCAATTATATGCAGTATTTATGGCTGAACTAGCATCTGTTAAAACCATAATATAGTGTAGCTCTCACAAACAAAAAGTTGTACCATGTGGTTGGAAGAAAACACATGTCACATACATATACAAGAAGGGATCCCCAAAACCACAGACCAAAGTCAATGACATTTACCCACCAGACAAATCTTCTGATATAAATGAAAACTTTAGAGAAAATCTCAGTTCACTTGTACATAAGCTCCTCAATTATATTGTCTCATTAGTGGAAACTTTAATCATCCAACAACTAGCTGTGAAAATTACAGTTTTGTTAGTGTTGAGTGTGATACAAGATCCTGTGGAACATTATTAAATGTCTTCTCTAAAAACTACCTAGAACACATAGTAAGGAGCCCCATCCATACTGGAAATATATTGGCAACAAATTGACATGACTTCTTTGAAGATGGCATCAGTGACCATGGCGCAGTTGTGGCATATATTATAAAAGTACAGAAGACAACTAAAACATGCAAAAAGATAGATACATTCAGTAAACTAGATAAAAAACCAGTAATGCCATATCTCAATGAGGAGCTTGAAACTTTTGGCAAAGGGCAGGAGCCCATAGAGGAACTCTGGCTCATGTTTAAAAGAATAGTCGACTGTGCACTGTATAGATATTTGCCCAGTAGACCAGTCGATAATGGGAGGAGACCACCATAGTGCGCAGTCGCTGTAAAGAAACTTATAAAAAAAACAGATATTACTGCATAATAGGTATAAAACAAAGTGCAGGGCTATAGATAGATGCTGAATGGAATGTGTTTAGCTGTCAAGGCAGCAATGAGTGATGCCTTTAATGACTACTGTAGCAGAATACTGTCAAATGACCTTTCACAAAATCCAAAGAAATTCTTGGCATATGTAAGGGCTGTTAGTAGCACCAAAGTTAGTGTCCAGTCCCTAGCAAATGAGATATGAATTGAAACTGAGAGAACCAACTCTGTTTTGAAATGTTCTTTTACAAAGGAAATCCAAGAGAACAGCCCCAATTTAATACCTGTAGCACTCACAAAATGAATGGAATAAGTATTAGTCTCAGTGGTGTTGAGAAACAGCTGAAACTGTTAAAACTGAACAAAGTTCCAGGGCCCAATGGAATCCATGTCAGATTCTACGTTGAATTTGCAGCTGAGTTAGCCCATCTTATAACAATAATCTATAACAGATACCTTGAACAAAAAACTGTGACCAGTTCTTGTAAAAAAGCACAGTCACACCTGTCTACAAGAAGGGTAGTAGATGTGAACCACAAAACTACCATTTAATATATCTGACATCTATTTGTTGTAGACTCTTACAACATATTCTGAGCTCAAATCTTATTAGGTATCTTGAACAGCATGATCTCCTTAATGCCAACCAGCATGGATTCCAAAGACATCAATCATGTGAATCCCAATTCGCCCTTTTCTCTCATTATATACCGAAACCTCTGGATCAAGGCAATCAGGTAGATGAAATATTTCTTGACTTCCAAAAGCATTTGACTCAGAACCACACATAAGCTTCTTGTGAAAAGTATGATCATATAGGGTATCAAGTGAAATTTGTGACTAGACTGTGAACTTTCTGGTAGGGAAGACACATCATGTGATCTTGGATGGAGAGACATCATCAGATGTAGAAGTAAATTACAGTGTACGCCAGGGAAGTGTGTTGGGACTCTTGTTGGTCATGTTGTATATTAATGACCTTAGAAGTAAATTACAGTGTACGCCAGGGAAGTGTGTTGGGACTCTTGTTGGTCATGTTGTATATTAATGACCTTACAGAAAATATTAATAGTAACATCAGGCTTTTTGCACATGATTCAGTTTTCTATAATGAAGTATTATCTGAAAGAAGTTGCATAAATTTTCAGTCATATCTTATTAAGATTTCAAAGTGGTGCAAAGATTGGCAACTTACTTTAAATGTTCAGAAATGTAAAACTGTGCAATGCACAAAACAAAAAGATGTAATATTCTATGGCAATAATATCCTGAGTCACAGTTGGAATCAGCCAACTCATACAAATATCTGGATGGGTAAAGCAGGTGGTGGCCTTCGGTTTACTGGTAGAATACTGGGGAAGTGCAGTCATTCTACAAAGGAGATTGCTTACAAATCACTCATGAGACCTCTACAATACTGCTCAAGTGTGTGGCACCCATACCAGATATGAATAACAGTGGATATTGAACATATACACACAAGGACAGCATGAATGGTCATGTTTGTTTGATCTGTGAAAGAGTGTCACAGGGATATCAAAGGAACTGAACTGGAAGCCTCTTGAAGACAGACTTAAATTACCTTGAGAAAGCCCATTAAGAGAGTTCCAATAATTAGCTACAAATAATGACTGTAAGAATGTATTACAACCCTCTACACGTCGCTTACATAGGTATTGTGAGAATAAGATTAGATAATTACTGCACACACAGAGGCATCCAAACAATCACTCATTCTTCCTTGTTCTCCAGGTGTGAATAGAACTGGAAAAAACCCTAATAACTGGTACAATGGGACACACCCTCTCCCTTGCATTCATGGTGGTTTGCAGAGCGTAGATGTAGGTGCAGACATTCATCTGTTGTAGAATTCTAGAGAAAACACTCTGAGCTCAAACTTAAGGGGGTATTTCAAATATCTGGCCATGCTGACCAGAATGAATTCTCAAAATACAGGGTTTACAAAACCCTTCATTGGACTTATCTTATGTGAAAATCACACAGTCATGGAGCCAGGCAGTAGAGCAGATGCATTTATTCTTGACATCCAATAAGCATTTGATTCAGTATCACACAAAGAACTATTAATGTCTAACCCATCATGTGGGATATAAAGCAAAATTTGTGTTTAGATCGATGATATGTTGGCAGCAAGAATATGTGAGAACTGAAATTGGGCAACTCTTACAAATACTCAGATGTGAGAAACCGTGGTGATATGAAATGGAATGATCATGTAGTCTAAGTCATAGGTACAGCGAGTGGCAGGTGTAATGCACTGGACTATATTACAACATGATCCTTTACATTAATGAAGAATCTGTTCCATATGCCACAGGAATGATAATGTTTGTAACTGCTGTTAATGACTTTGTAATTTTTAATTCAACATCACATAAGTGTACAGATGCTATTATACTTAAAAAGCATACTGTTGGATGTCATATTACTGTTTTATATGAAATAAACTGGCTTATAGAACATTCCAGAAGATAACATTATAATATGAAATCAGTTTAAAAAATATACAAAATATTGGCCAATTATCTAACAGTAATAAACTGTTCAGCTTTTGAATGAGAACATATGAGAATATTAGTGTCAAACTACAAACACACACACACACACACACACACACACACACACACACACACACACACACATTCACACGACCACAGCTCACACAGACATGACCACAGTCTCTGGCCAGCAATTGAGACCACAGTCTCTGACCAGCAATTGAGACATGCCTGTGAGCAACTGCACATGATTAGAGAAGCAATCTGAGTGATGGGAGTGAGGAGGAAGCTGGGCTGGTGAGGGGATGGGATAACAGGATACGGGAATGGATGGTAAAATGCCACTTATTGGGGAATACAGGGACATGGTGGGGACAGGTAGGGCAGCTAGATACAGTCAGGAGTTGGTAGGGGTAGAATGGCAGTGAGGGCAGGAGGGGGGAGGGGGAGGGGGCAAAAATGACATAACTAAAAAGACTATAAGTGCACTGGTGGGAGAATGATGCGTAGTGCTGGAGTGGGAGCAGGGAAGGGAATAGGTCGGTGAAGACAGTAACTAACAATAAAGGTTGACGCCAGGTATTGTAGCCCTGCCTTGTTTCTATGAGCAATTTTTAAGCGAAGGGCTGCAGAACTATCTCAATTACAATACCTCAACAACCATTTATTTCAACAACCAAATGAGCAGCCAGAACCAACAATCCACTTGGATCAGTAGAGAACACATTAATTGCAGATATGCAAGGTTGAAGGAAACACTTATTTTACAGCATTCTAGACCTATTATCATCCATACCTTCCAATACAAATGGATTTCAGTCTGCTAATAACAGACAAATCCACAATTTCTGAAGTGTAATCTCTGTGCAGTCCAGCTCCCACAACTACTACCTTAACAGAACTTGTAAATATCAGCAATAGCTTCCTTCAGTTCACAACTGCCAAGAGGACCACCAACTTCAACATGCAGCCTCACTAATTAACTCAAACGCTGCTAGTGTGAGCTGCACACCAATTAAATTAACATTTATATATAAAAGCAATATCTGCCCACACATTTCACAGTCTCTCTTCATTATTTAAATACTCCAAATCGTTCAGTGCCAACTTAATGCTGGTGTTGCTTCCTCTTCCACCTCAGGAATATTTCCTTCTATTCGCTCAGATTGCTTACTGTCATGCTCACACAACTGATACCTGAGATTCTGAGCAAACCAAAATAATAACTACCATCTGCCCAGTTGAGAACTACTCCAATTTTCCTTAGCGTATCTGAGACGATAATAAATGAAGCTAACAAATTGGTAACTATCCTCGACTTAACCTACCACATTTGACCTTGCATCCTCAATTCAATAAGTGACACACTCAGACATCTATCTGGATGTTGCTAGCTGCCACTAATTGCACAATTTCTTATTCAATTTTCCCCCATTTGCAACAACTGCTATTCCAGTGACCCGCCTGGTAGAATTTTGCACAGAGCACAACTTAATCATAGCTCACACTTGGTTCAAGAATCATGAAAGGAGGTTGTGTACATGGAAGAAGCCTGGAGATAATGACAGGTTTCAGATAGATTATATAATGGTAAGACAGAGATTTAGGAACCAGGTTTTAAATTGTAAGACATTTCCAGGGGCAGATGTGGATTCTGACCACAATCTATTGGTTATGACCTGTAGATTAAAACTGAAGAAACTGCAAAAAGGTGGGAATTTAAGGAGATGGGACCTGGATAAACTGACTAAACCAGAGTTTGTACAGAGTTTCAGGGAGAGCATAAGGGAACAATTGACAGGAATCTGGGAAATAAATACAGTAGAAGAAGAATGGGTAGCTTTGAGGGATGAAGTAGTGAAGGCAGCAGAGGATCAAGTAGGTAAAAAGACGAGGGCCAGTAGAAATCCTTGGGTGACAGAAGAAATATTGAATTTAATTGATGAAAGGAGAAAATATAAAAATGCAGTAAATGAAGCAGGCAAAAAGGAATACAAACGTCTCAAAAATGAGATCAACAGGAAGTGCAAAATGGCTAAGCAGGCATGGCTAGAGTACAAATGTAAGGATGTAGAGGCTTATCTCACTAGGGGTAAGAAAATTAAAGAGACCTTCAGAGAAAAGAGAACCACTTGTATGAATATCAAAAGCTCAGATGGAAACCCAGTTCTAAGCAAAGAAGGGAAAGCAGAAAGGTGGAAGGAGTATATACAGGGTCTATACAAGGGCGATGTACTTGAGGACAATTTTATGGAAATGGAAGAGGATGTAGATGAAGATGAAATGGAAGATATAATACTGCGTGAAGAGTTTGACAGAGCACAGAAAGACCTGAGTCAAAACAAGGCCCCAGGAGTAGACAACATTCCATTAGAACTACTGACTGCCTTGGGAGGGCCAGTCCTGACAAAACTCTACCATCTGGTGAGCAAGATTTATGAAACAGGCGAAATACCCTCAGACTTCAAGAAGAATATAATAATTCCAATCCCAAAGAAAGGAGGTGTAGACAAATGTGAAAATTACTGAACTATCAGTTTAATAAGTCACGGCTGCAAAATACTAATGCGGATTCTTTGCAGACAAATGGAAAAATCTAGTAGGAGCCGACCTCCGGGAAGATCAGTTTGGATTCTGTAGAAATGTTGGAACACGTGAGGCAATACTGACCCTACGACTTATCTTAGAAGCTACATTTCAAGCATTTGTAGACTTAGAAAAAGCTTTTGACAATGTTGACTGGAATACGCTCTTTCAAATTCTGAAGGTGGCAGGGGTAAAATACAGGGAGTGAAAGGTTATTTACAATTTGTACAGAAACCAGATGGCAGTTATAAGAGTCGAGGGACATGAAAGGGAAGCAGTGGTTGGGAAGGGAGTGAGACAGGGTTGTAGCCTCTTCCCGATGTTATTCAATCTGTATATTGAGCAAGCAGTGAAGGAAACAAAAGAAAAATTAGGATTAGGTATTAAAATCCATGGAGAAGAAATAAAAACTTTGAGGTTCGCCGATGACATTGTAATTCTGTCAGAGACAGCAAAGGACTTGGAAGAGGAGCTGAACGGAATGGATGGTGTCTTGAAGGGAGGGTATAAGATGAACATCAATAAAAGCAAAACGAGGATAATGGAATGTAGTCGAATTAAGTCGGGTGATGCTGAGAGTATTAGATTAGGAAATGAGACACTTAAAGTAGTAAAGGAGTTTTGCTATTTGGGGATCAAAATAACTGATGGTGGTCGAAGTAGAGAGGATATAAAATGTAGACTGGCAATGGCAAGGAAAGCGTTTCTCAAGAAGAGAAATTTGTTAACATCGAGTGTAGATTTAAGTGTCAGGAAGTCATTTCTGAAAGTATTTGTATGGAAGTGAAACATGGATGATAAATAGTTGGGACAAGAAGAGAATAGAAGCTTTCGAAATGTGGCGCTACAGAAGAATGCTGAAGATTAGATGGGTAGATCACATAACCAATGAGGAAGTATTGAATAGGATTGGGGAGAAGAGAAGTTTGTGGCACAATGTGACCAGAAGAAGAGATCGGTTGGTAGGACATGTTCTGAGGCATCAAGGGATCACCAATTTAGTATTGGAGGGCAGCGTGGAGGGTAAAAATCGTAGGGGGAGACCAAGAGATGAATACACTAAGCAGATTCAGCAGGATGTAGGTTGCAGTAGGGTCTGGGAGATGAAGAAGCTTGCACAGGATAGAATAGCATGGAGAGCTGCATCAAACCCGTCACAGGACTGAAGACCATAACAACAACAACATGCATGGCAGCTGTTTAGACTGTCTCCACTTCACACTTCCAACTGTCACAACCCACACTTCTCCCATATTTGCCACGTGGGGTGAGTGGTCCTTTCCCTGCCTCAATCTACACGACAGTGCCAGGCTAGCTGGCCGGGACTGGCACAAGCAAAACACCTCGAGTCGCCTCGGGCTGCAGACATCATACTGCCACATGATCTTGCTTCCATGCTTCCTCTCTCTTTCCTTCACTTATCGACATAAGCAATCCCCTGTGACTAACCTTAACACCACTCCATGTCGGTCCTTCGGCTGCATATCTCGAAGAATATAACGTACGACTTCTGACTCACTAAATCCTAGGCACAAAACTCTAGCACTCCACTTAATTCTAGCTATGTAGCAGCTGGACTGCTCCTGAAGACCTTGCTCGTGTTCATAATGGAAATGAATAAGCTCCTACATCATCACCCTGTGTGGCAAGGATCCCCTGCAAACCCTCTCATGAAATCCTGGGTAATGGCATTATGTACCTTCTCCAGGAAGCCCCCATCAACATTCACGGCTAGTATCTGTAATAATTCCTCCTATCTAATGTCCAAGACTCCACCCCTTCTCTTAAAGTTTATCCAAAAAATACAAAAACTTAAGTGCCTGTGGAAAGGGACTTGCTGAAAACTCACCCACCTCCTGAAAAACACCTAAAAGCGAATTCAGCAACTCAGTGAAGTACCTCAAATTAATACAGCTCACTGTTTTATCAACGAAAGCTTGGGGCATAGGTAACGCCTTTGGGGAGGACTGATACTTCTGTGGAACTAAGGCTTTTCGAGGAAGGGCTCACGAGTGTGTTTCAAGTCTGTTTAATTCGGTATTCTGTGTAGTGGTGGGAGTGAGTTTCTGAGGGTGTGGTAAATGTAGTAAGTCTGCAAGGAAGGGTTTGCAATCTACGAGGGGATATGGCGGAGGTTTGGAGGCTGTTGTTGAGGTGACAGATAGTAGTAGTCAAAGGCAGCAGTAGGAGCTGAACAGATTGGAGGGTTTTTGAGGTTGTACTGTGCATGCTGCTTTGGTTCCTGGAGGGCAAGAGTTTCAATGTGAGAGATGGGATACAACAGAGCAGGAGAACCTTACAGATAGAGAGGAGGTATTGTAAGGAGATTTGGGCTTGATTCACATTGCTTTATTGGACTATATTGGTGAAGACTAAGGACTGGCAGAATGTGAACAGATTGTAGAAGGAAGAGTTGCAGCCAGAGATGGGTAATTTGATGGTAAGGCCATTTGGCAGGGGGATGTGTGGGGAGTGGGGATTCCATGAGCCAGTCAAAAATGCATGAACAGTCAGTGGGACAAGGTTCTAGTAGGTTCTAGCTAGGCATAAGGAAACTTTTCTATATTGGCACAGATGAAAGGAGCCTTGCTCCTCCATGGTGGAGAATAAAAATGCATAAAAATACATAAATTACATATAAATATGTGTGAAAAAAATCAGAAAAATATATGAGAAAAATCACAAAAAGGATATAATTAATGTGAGTGTGAGGAAACAAGATGAAATGTGAAGTGGTAGGGCTGATAGTGAAAGGTGAAAAGGAACTGAAACAGATGTGAAAACAATGAGATCAAAGATTAAAATAAATAAAAGAATGATGATGTGGGATGCAGGTTGCTGGCATATATAGATGAAGGACGGGCACAGGAGATGTGACTGAATTAGGTGAAGTTAGAAGTGTGCTCTGGAATAAGAGAGAAGAAAGAATGATGGGGTGGGGATGGGGTTGGTAGGTTGAGGTACAATTTCATGTGGCACAAGAAAGTATGGAAAATAACATGTGAAAATACATGAGAGTGAGGTAGGAAGAGTGATCAATTTGATGGTCTATGATTATCAATACTGCTGACAGTGATATATGACACGAAATGCTGCATCGACCATCAGTGCAGTCATGTAGCCACGTGACTTGCACAGATGAGACAGTCGATACTGTGAGGCTCGTAAGTCTGTGTGCGGTGCAGTTTGGAAGGTAACATAAAACATATGAAAGAAGAGAAAGAAAAGTACGGATACTGAAAACAGTAATACTTTAAAAAATAGGGAAATAACACCAGGTTATGAGATGGAAGAAAAGCTGTTAGGAAACTCAAACACTGGACAATTCGGGATGGAATAATGACAACATAATGTAAAGGATAGATTGCTATGCACCACATAATGGAGATCTCAAGTTGTAGAGAGGCACATCAGAAAGACTTCTAAGCAAATGAGCTTTTGGCCAAAAGGTCTTCTTCAAAAGTAGATAACACACACATTCACACAAGTACAATACACCAAAGCCAGATTGTGAGCAAAAGTGCACGATGGGAGCAGCAGCATGAGTGGTGGAGGTAAGGAGAAGTATGGGGCAGGAACAGTAAAGTGTGCTGCTTGTGGGAGCATACAGGAACGAGGTGGAGAGAGGGTAGGACAACTAGGTGCAGTCTGGAGGTTACACGGAGGGCAGATGGGGTGAGATTGGAGGAGAAAAGGAGAAAAGTAAAAAGACTGTGGGTGCATTGGTGGAATAGAAGTCTGTGTAACACTGGGAGTGGGACAGGTGGATGAAGGACAGTGGGAGAGTTTGCACATGTGCAATTCACAGAAGCTGGTGTTGGTAGGAAGGATTTTGTAAATGACATAAATATAAGAAATTTTACTGTAACTAGCCTGGGCTATGAATTGACTACATTCGTACACCTATATTGTTAATGGTCACATAAAGAGACTGAACTGAACGAATTGTTCCACAGTTCCCAGAGTTGTTATGATCTATGTATATGGCTAACATGAACAGAGATAGAGATCTGCATCTACATCAGATATGATCACTGATTATGAACCAAAGGTTGTCCTTTATGTTTAAAATTCCACTTTCCAAATACCTGCCACTCTCAAATATGTTTGGCACCACCAGATGTGGGCACACTGGACTACCAATGGACTAATGGACTACCAATGGCACTGACAAGATAACTCTGTTGTCAGGTTTCCTGTTCCTAAATTACAGTACTCACTGTAGCACCTGAATTACAGCAGTAGCTTATTATGTGTTCAGTTGGTACAGTAATTGCAATTTTAAAAGCTATTGCTACCTCTTCTTTCTTTGAAAGTGAGATTCTGCCAACTTCATACTTGTTATTAACATGTTTACTATGAAAAATGACAATGACGCACAATGGTCAATATGTATCTTATTTTCTTAACCCACCACATTTCATATGTGCACCATGGTTCAGTTGGTTGAGTGCTGCTGCAAACAACTCATAATTTCTGTGTTCAAATCTACTACTCAGCAAATTTTTTTATTAATATGAAAAATGGGAAGTTGCAATGAGATCAATATCAAACTCGATAAATTTTTTCTAATATTGGAAGAAGATGGTTTCCTTCATAGTGGTAATATTCAAGAATGGAGTGAGTTACTCAGTAAAACATGTTCCATAGATCATTTTGCAAGGTAGATTGTAATGATGTGGAATGAGTCACTATGCATTCACATTCCAAATTAATCTGTAGATAATTACATCCAGAACATTTCTAATTTTTTATACAAAAAAAGATATACAGATGTGATTTAGTAATTCCTACACACCACCTTTCACACATTATAATAGTAGAAATTATTCTACAAAACAGGAGTTGTCAAAGAGAGACTTTCTCAATTTGTAATTAAATTTTACTTTGCTGTCTGCCAGGTATTTCATATCACTGGCTAAGTGATCAAAAATTTGTGTTGCAAAATTGTGCACTCCTTTTTGTACTAAAGACAACCTTAATATGCAGTAACGAATGTCATTTTTGCTTCTGGTATTGTAATTACACACCTCATGGAGTAATGAATGTCATTTTTCCTTCTGGTATTGTAATTATGGACCTCATTAATCCCCTTAAATTGTTGTGGATTATTTACAACAAACTTCATGAAGGAAAAATATACTGTGAAGCAGTAGTCAGAATGCCCAACTCCTTAAACAGACATCTACAATAGGATCATAGGTGAGCACCACATATTATTCTCACAGCACGTTTTTCCCAATGAAGACTTTCTTTCTTAAAGATGAGTTACGCCAGAACATTATTCTAAATGACATCATTGAATGAATATATGCAAAACACAGGGAACAAAAAAAGATGGCAGTTATAAGAGTCAAGGGGCATGAAAGGGAAGCAGTGGTTGGGAAGAGAGTGAGACATGGTTGTAGCCTATCCCTGATGTTATTCAACATACATATTGACTAAGCAGTAAAGAAAACAACAGAAAAATTTGGAGTAGGAGATACAATCCATAGAGAAGAAATAAAAACTTTGAGGTTTGCCCACGACATTGTAATTCTGTCAGAGACAGCAAAGGAACTGGAAGAGCAGTTCAACAGATTGGACAGTGTCTTGAAGAGAGGATGTGAGATGAACATCAACAAAAGCAAATTGAGGATAATGGAATGTAGTTGAATTAAGTGAGGTGATGCTGAGGGAATTAGATTAGAAAATGAGACACTTAAAGTAGTAAATGGGTTTTGCTAATTGGGGAGCAAAATAACTGATGATGGTCGAAGGGGATATAAAATGTAGACTGGCAATGGCAAGGAAAGCGTTTCTGAAGAAGAGAAATTTGTGAACATCGAGTATAGATTTAAGCATCTGGAAGTCTTTTCTGAAAGTATTTGTGTGGAGTGTAGCTATGTATGGAGGTGAAACATGGATGATAGGATTCTAAGGGCATAACATGCTGATGACATTCTGTTTGCAAGTACCGTTGTGTGTTCACACCACTTCAACTGAGAATCAATGTTCATTCCTAGAAATTTTTCATTTGTTACACAGTCTATAGAGTTGCCGCCTACATTTAATTTAACATTGTCATTTTTCCTCTGTCATTGACTATATAATAACAGATCAGGAATTCAGGAAGGCTGTGAGGGACACACGTGTATTCAGGGGATTCTTTGATGACACTGATCATTATTTAATCTGCAGTGAAATTGGGATTGTGAGGCCGAAAGTGCAGGAGGTCAGGTCCATATGTAGGAGGATAAGAGTGGAGAAACTTCAGGATAAGGAAATCAGGCACAAGTACATAACAGCGATCTCAGAAAGGAACCAGTTAGTTGAATGTAGTCAATTACAGTCATTGGAAAAGGAATGGACAAGGTACAGGGACACAGTACTAGAAGTGGCTAAAGAATGTCTTGGAATAGTAGTGTGTAAAAGTAGGATGAAGCAAACAGCTTGGTGGAATGATACAGTCAAGGCAGCCTGTAAAAGGAAAAAGAAGGCGTATCAAAAATGGCTACATACCAGAACCCAGGTAGACAGAGAAAGTTATGTTGAAGAAAGAAACAAAGCCAAACAGATAACTGCAGCATCCAAGAAGAAATCGTGGGAAGACTTCGGAAACAGGTTGGAGACTATGTGTCAAACTGCTGGAAAACCATTCTGGAGTGTAATTAGCAGTCTTCGAAAGGGAGGTAAAAAGGAAATGACAAGTATTTTGGACAGGTCAGGAAAACTGCTGGTGAATCCTGTGGATGCCTTGGGCAGATGGAGGAAATATGGGATAGGAATGATGATGGAAATAGGATCACATTTGAGGAAGTGGAAAAAATGGTCAATAGATTGCAGTGCAATAAAGCGGCTGGGGTGGATGAAATTAAGTTGGAACTCATCAAATACAGTGGAATGTCAGGTCTTAAATGGCTACACAGGATAATTGAAATGGCCTGGGAGTCGGGACAGGTTCCATCAGACTGGACAAAAGCAGTAATCACACCAATCTTTAAACATGGAAACAGAAAAGATTGTAACAACTACAGAGGTATCTCTTTAATCAGCGTTGTGGGTAAAATCTTCTCAGGTATTGTTGAAAGGAAAGTGCAAGTATTAGTTGAGGACCAATTGGATGAAAATCAGTGTGGGTTTAGGCCTCGTTGAGGTTGTCAGGACCAGATCTTTAGCTTACGGCAAATAATGGAGAAGTGTTATGAGTGGAACAGGGAATTGTATCTATGCTTTATAGATCTAGAAAAGGCATATGACCGGGTTCCTAGGAGGAAGTTATTGTCTGTTCTACAAGATTATGGAATAGGAGGCAAACTTTTGCAAGCAATTAAAGGTCTTTACATGGATAGTCAGGCAGCAGTTAGAGTTGACGGTAAATTGAGTTCATGGTTCAGAGTAGTTTCAGAGGTAAGACAAGGCTGCAACCTGTCTTCACTGTTGTTCATATTATTTATGGATCATATGTTGAAAACAATAGACTGGCTGGGTGAGATTAAGATATGTGAACACAAAATAAGCAGTCTTGAATATGCGGATGACTTAGTTGTGATGGCAGATTCGATTGAAAGTTTGCAAAGTAATATTTCAGAGCTAGATCAGAAATGTAAGGACTATGGTATGAAGATTAGCATCTCCAAAACGAAAGTAATGTCAGTGGGAAAGAAATATAAACGGATTGAGTGCCAAATAGGAGGAACAAAGTTAGAACAGGTGGACAGTTTCAAGTACTTAGGATGCATATTCTCACAGGATGGCAACATAGTGAAAGAACTGGAAGCGAGGTGTAGCAAAGATAATGCAGTGAGCGATCAGCTACGATCTACTCTCTTCTGCAAGAAGGAAGTCAGTACCAAGACTAAGTTATCTGTGCACCGTTCAATCTTTCGACCAACTTTGTTGTATGGGAGCGAAAGCTGGGTGGATTCAGGTTACCTTATCAACAAGGTTGAGGTTACGGATATGAAAGTAGCTAGGATGATTGCAGGTACTAGTAGATGGGAACAATGGCAGGAGGGTGTCCACAATGAGGAAATCAAAGAAAAACTGGGAATGAACTCTATAGATGTAGCAGTCAGGGCGAACATGCTTAGATGGTGGGGTCATGTTACACGCATGGGAGAAGCAAGGTTACCCAAGAGACTCATGAGTTCAGCAGTAGAGGGTAGGAGGAGTCCGGGCAGACCAAGGAGAAGGTACCTGGATTCGGTTAAGAATGATTTTGAAGTAATAGGCTTAACATCATGTTAGCACTGAATAGGGGATCATGGAGGAAATGTATAAGGGGGGCTATGCTCCAGACTGAATGCTGAAAGGCATAATCAGTCTTAAATGATGATGATGATTTTTCCTCTTCAAACTGATATTCATGTCATTAGTTTTCTTTATATTACATGCAACTTTATTACTTATTGACCAATCATAACCTTCCTTGAGAGTTTCATTTGCTTTCTCGGCAAGGAGTTCACTTGTTTTCTCAGTGACTATAATATTGCTGTCATTATCCAAGAGGATTTTTTTCACCATCAGTAACACTACTGGGGAAGTCATTGATGTATATCAGGAACAGTGTTGGTCCTAATATGCTACCTTGCGGAACCCCTATATTAATGTATTTTGGTTCTGATAAGTGTTTTACTAAATGTTTGTTGTTGTTGTTGTTGTGGTCTTCAGTCCTGAGACTGGTTTGATGCAGCTCTCCATGCTACTCTATCCTGTGCAAGTTTCTTCATCTCCCAGTACCTACTGCAACCTACATCCTTCTGAATCTGCTTAGTGTATTCATCTCTTGGTCTCCCTCTACGATTTTTACCCTCCACACTGCCCTCCAAACTGGTGATCCCTTGATGCCTCAGAACATGTCCTACCAACCAATCCCTTCTTCTAGTCAAGCTGTGCCACAAACTCCTCTTCTCCCCAATCCTATTCAACACTTCCTCACTACTATTTAATAAGTTTCAGAAATGACTTCCTGACACTTAAATCTATACTTGATGTTAACAAATTTCTCTTCTTCAGAAACGCTTTCCTTGCCATTGCCAGTCTACATTTTATATCCTCTCTACTTCGACCATCATCAGTTATTTTGATCCCCAAATAGCAAAACTCCTTTACTACTTAAAGTGCCTCATTTCCTAATCTAATTCCCTCAGCATCACCTGACTTAATTCGAATACATTCCATTATCCTCGTTTTGCTTTTGTTGATGTTCATCTTATATCCTCCTTTCAAGACACTGTCCATTCCGTTCAACTGCTCTTTCAAGTCCTTTGCTGTCTCCGACAGAATTACTATGTCATCGGCGAACCTCAAAGTTTTTATTTCTTCTCCATGGATTTTAAGACCTAATCCTAATTTTTCTTTTGTTTCCTTCACTGCTTGCTCAATATACAGATTGAATAACATTGGGGAGAGGCTACAACCCTGTCTCACTCCCTTCCCAACCACTGCTTCCCTTTCATGTCCCTCGACTCTTATAACTGCCATCTGGTTTCTGTACAAATTGTAAATAGCTTTTCGCTGCCTGTAGTTTACCCCTGCCACCTTCAGAATTTGAAAGAGAGTATTCCAGTCAACATTGTCAAAAGCTTTCTCTAAGTCTACAAATGCTAGAAATGTAGATTTGCCTTTCCTTAATCTAGCTTCTAAGGTAAGTCGTAGGGTCAGTATTGCCTCACGTGTTCCGATATTTCTACAGAATGCAAACTGATCTTCCCCGAGGTCAGCTTCTACTAGTTTTTCCATTCATCTGTAAAGTAAATGAAGCAGGCAAAAAGGAATACAAACGTCTCAAAAATGAGATCGACAGGAAGTGCAAAATGGCTAAGCAAGGATGGCTAGAGGACAAATGTAAGGATGTAGAGGCTTATCTCACTAGAGGCCAGATAGATACTGCCTACAGGAAAATTAAAGAGACCTTTGGAGAAAAGAGAACCACTTGCATGAATATCAAGAGCTCAGATGGAAACCCAGTTCTAAGCAAAGAAGGGAAAGCAGAAAGGTGGAAGGAGTATATAGAGGGTCTATACAGGGGTGATGTTCTTGAGGACAATATTATGGAAATGGAAGAGGAGGTAGATGAAGATGAAATTGGAGATATGATACTGCATGAAGAGTTTGACAGAGCACTGAACGACCTAAGTCAAAACAAGGCCCCGGGAATAGACAACATTCCATTAGAACTGCTGACAGCCTTGGGAGAGCCAGTCCTGAAAAACTCTACCATCTGGTGAGCAAGATGTATGAGACAAATGAAATTCCCTCAGACTTCAAGAAGAACAGAATAATTCCAATCCTAAAGAAAGCAGGTGTTGACAGATGTGAAAATTACCAAACTATCAGTTTAATAAGTCACAGCTCCAAAATACTAACGCAAATTCTTTACAGATGAATGGAAAAACTTGTAGAAGCCAACCTAGGGGAAGATCAGTTTGGATTCCATAGAAATGTTGGAACACGTGAGTCAATACTGACCCTACGACTTATGTTAGAAGCTACATTTCTAGCATTTGTAGACTAAGAAAAAGCTTTTGACAATGTTGATTGGAATATGCTCTTTCAAATTCTGAAGGTGGCAGAAGTAAAATACAGGGAGCAAAAGGCTATTTACAATTTGTACAGAAACCAGATGGCAGTTATAAGAGTCAAGGGACATGAAAGGGAAGCAGTGGTTGGGAAGGGAGTAAGACAGGGTTTTAGCCATTCCAGTGTCGAAAATGCTTGACCACCTGTTTCAGCAAGATGCAAAGAGAAAATTTGAAAGACTTCATCCGACTAATATAGTCTCCAATTTTGTGATTGTAATGACACAGTCCACACCTCACACAATGAAAAAGTCTTGCACGACGCTTCCTGGTCCTGGTCATATTCCAGGGCCAGCCCTACAGTTGGGGAAGGGAACTTCAGCTCCCTCATCCCCTACACCTATAGCACCAGTGCTTCCCACACCATCGAAGCAGCCAGAAATGCCTAGTCATCCTCTGATGTCAGGAATGAGGACACCTGTCAAGGTGCCCCCCTCTCAAGACAAGGACCAGCAGCCACAGGCTGCGGGCTGAAGAAAAGTACAGTCCTCTTCATTCTCAGATGATAAAATGGGGAAATATTCACAGAAATAGAAGTCTCAGAAGGATAGGCAGAAACATTTTCCACTCCCAGCCCTGCAGTGGTCAAGCCTATGCACACAGATGATGGGTCACGCAGTCAGGTGGGCCACGACCTAGTGGCACAGTCATCGCACCCATCTTTTCCATTCTCCACTTTCTCAGACCTGACTCCAACATCCTTCAATGGAACTGTAATGATTACTATTGCCATATGACTAAACTCATGTCATTTAATTGCTACTTACTCCATAATTGTACTCTCATACACTGAGATGTTTTCAGTGAACAGGTGTTCCGTACCATTGCTCTAGAGGCCAAGGTCATTAGTGTCTACCTGTCAGTTTGGATGACAATATGTAATGTTTATCTTCCCCAGATCAACCTTTCCATTATCACTAGCTGTTGAGTTAATGGCACAGCTCCCTACACCTTTCACCTTATTGGGGAACCTTAATACCCATAATCCTCTGAGGGGTGGTGACAATATATCTCTTTTCAGATTGGACATCTGCCTACTCAAGACTGTAGCTGCAGCCCATTTCAGTGTGGCTCACTGAATGTTTTCAGCTACTGATTTCACAGTCTGCAGTATGAGTATGGTACCCTGATTCAGTGGTGCATCCATGACAATCTATGTGACAGCGACTATTATCGCATCATTTTCTCCCTCTTCACTCACAGACATTTGGAACATGCTATATGTTGGTCGCTTTGGAAAGCTGATTGGCAGCCCTTCTCCTCTACAACCACTTTTGAAGCCAGTTGTGTGATGGATATTGACAAATTGGTACAGGATACTATTTATACTATTGCTCATGCTGCAGTAGCAACAATACTCTACTTCTCTGGCTCATGCCAGTGGCCATCGGTGCCATGGTGGTCTGAGGATATAGCCACAGGTATCAGGAAAAGCTGCATGCCACTTCAATGACACAAGTGCCATCCCTCCATGGATAATTTAATAGCATTCAAGAGACTCCGGCTGAAAGTGCAGTTTTTAATAAAGAAAAGTAAACAGGACTGCTGGGAGCAATATGTCTCAACTATGCAGTCCCACACCCCATAGTCTCAAGTATGGACTAAACACCGCTGTATTTGTGGCCATCCACCACCCACGGAAGCTCCTGACATCCTTGTCAATAGTAACATCTGCACTGATCCCATGGTACTTGCCGAATGTTTTACAGCACACTTCGCTGACGCATCCACTTGCAATAATTACAATCCCTGACCCAGGAACACCTTATTCAATTCTGCCTACTATCTCTTTATGCACATGGCTATCATATATGCCCCTTTTAGTGAATAGGAGCTTCACAGTACTTTGGTAGAGTGCCATGATACTGCCCCTGGACCTGACAAAATCCACAACCAAATGCTCAAACATCTTTGTGCCATCAGCATGAAACAGCTTTTTAATCACATTTGGTGGGAGGGAGTATTTCCCCCTCAATGGTGGGAAGGTATTATTTTTCATGTGATGAAACAGCGCATCGCCCCCATTTTTTAACTAATTACCAGCCAGCTTCTCTGACAAATGGGATGTGTAAGCTATTCAAATGAATGATTAACCACAATCTTTGTTCATGCCTTGAAGCCAGAGGACATATATTGTGACTCTAATGTGGCTTTCAGGCTTTCCAGTCCACCACAGATCACGTGGTTCATTTGGAATCTGCAGTCCTTTTGCGAATTGCCAACATCTGATTGCTCTGTTCTTTGATCTACAGAAGGCATACAATACTGTCTGGTGACATCACATCCTATTAACACTGCACGAGTGGCATTTCCAGGGCAGTTTACCCATTTTAATTCAGAATTTCCTATCTCTCTGACTTTTTCATGTCTGCATAGGTTCAACTCTCAGCAACCAATACGTACAAGAAACTGGAGTCCCTCAGAGCTCGAATCTGAGCGTAATGCTATTCACTATCATCAGCAACAGTACTGTAAATGCAGTGGGCACCACAGTCTTTCTGTCACAGTATGTGGATGATTTCTGCTTGCTCAGATTCCTGTGTGAGCCAGGTTGTGGTGCTTATTGAAGATCAGGTGACACACAGATGGGGTTGTATTCTTACACACCCCATTCTGTGAGATGTCACAGAGGATTTGAGCATCAGTGCTGAGAATCACTCATTGTTTGATGTGCAAATTAGAGGTGTCACTGTTCAATACATATGTGATGGACGGTTTGTGGTCTTGTTCATCTCCCAGATTGCTGTGGTCAAGTTGGAGTGAAATAGTGTTTACATGCAAGAGGTAGCTGGTGACAAAGTTGTCAGCTCTGTGTAACTGATGGACAGCCCTTGTGTATTGCGTGATGAGATTTAGGTGGCAAAAGCTGCTAGCGGTTGACATCCTTTGATGGGTGACATACTGCATCTACGAGTGGTTTCTGAATTGTAGAAATCACAAAAGTCTGACTTCGATACCCTCCCAGAAATACCAAACTGCTCCATACACAAGTAACTTGCAATCGAATGCCGGCAATTTTCACTTCAGAACCATGAGTTCCTTGGAGAAGAAGTGAAGTGGTTGTGTTCCATTGCTGACAATTTACTGTAAAACTCTGCTGACAGCTGAACTGCTAGCAGCCGTTGGGACATTGAGTAATGAGTACCCCAGGCTGGCTGCTTCCACGAGGCAGTCTTTGGCACTGTTGAATGCAGCGTGCATGTTGGGAATGCACACTAATTTCCCCCTTCCTTACATATGCAGTCCAGTGAGGGCATCAGTGAGAGGAGCCTATATCACTGGTCTGTGCAGCAGGTGATGTCGGTAAAAGCTAACGATGCCTGGGAAGTGTCATAGGTCGTGATAAGTTTATGGATGTGGTAACGGAGCTCCATTCATTTGGACACGGGTTTGATGCCATCGGCATTTTGTGCATATCCTGGAAAGGTCACTTTGGATATCAGCAACTGAGATTTCTCCTTGTTAATGACTAACCTAGTTTTAAATGCTGTTCATGATCCTGGGACGTGGCAGACAAGTTTATATATCATAAAGGTAAATATAGCAAAAGCCTTATTGGAAGGGAATGCTACTGATAAATAGCTGCCAGCTTTGGCCTGCATTTTTTAATATATATGGCATGAAAAGAAACTCAAACAGGCTGAAAGATACAATGATACCCATCTTACATATCTATTCTGGATGCATAGATATTTGAAGGTAGACCTTTCTCCAATCAATAAAGTTAAAGACTCTCACATCTCCAGGGGAACGTGTAAAGTCTTGAATGTTCTGGTTTTGGTAACTGTCGTATAATGCTCAAGTAAAACCAGAGCCAAACAGAACTGTCCTTTTTTGCAACTAATTTCACAAGCTGTGACATGGTCACAAACAGAACAGTGATCCAGAAAGTATGGAATGAATTTCTTTATTTTTTTATATGATCACAAACTTATTAGGTCCTCAGACAACAGATTTCAGCCAGCAATTACCATCTGCAGACCTGCAGCAAATATGGGAAAAACACAAATACAACTAGTGGACTGTCTACAGCTTAACACAATAAAATAGGCCACAATGAAAAGTATTACTGTCATACATATGAAAACTATATGCTCTAAACAGGACAAGACATACCCGTTTTACAAACATGTCTAATATAATGCCGCCATAGTGGCATTGTCAAAAGATAAAGACAAAATCAGGTTAGCATTGTTACACATACATAAAATATGGTATATACTACAATCTACTTGTTAACAGCACAACTGTTCATAACAAACTGCTGTACAGTAGCCAAAAAAGGTTTGCGTCATAAGCTCGTTAGCTCTGAGTACTGTAAGCATACACATATTCTTCAACCATGTAATTGTAGAAAATGGAATAAAAAAAAGAATACAATCAGTAAAATCTGTAGTAGTCATAGGTGCATAAGTCATTACAGTAATAAAATACAATAAATTAAAATTCAATAGATTAAATTATGAGCAAAGTTAGTTAAGTGGCAATAATTCTGATATGCTCTTGTTGTAAATTTTAGATCCAAATATTCTGACGTATAAAAGAACAAGGTTATGGAGTTCACAGAATAATAAGAAAATAATAAAATAATGAGAAGTGGTCAGAGTAAGTGAACCGCCCCTTGTTCCCAGAAAAGAATGATAAAACACCATACCAATCAATTAACAAGATTATTCAGTTAATTAAATATATTGTATAAACAGAGAAGGGACAAGAAAACATGAGAGTAACACATTCAATGTAGGAAAATAAAGTAAATATGTAAAGCATTTTATACTAGATAAAAACAAAGGCAAGATATATATATAAGAGAGGTGTACAGTGATTATAGTAGAACATTGTCAAACAAAGCAAAGTACGCATCAGGTACAAAATCGCTCTGCCCATTGCGCACTTTTGCCGACTCTTTTAGGATTTTCAGAAAATCTACATATACAGATAGTACAATCAATGCCAGCTCGTGTCTTCCACCATGATATAAAAGGGATATCTGTGAATCAATGGCAGTTCATGTCTTCCTCCATGTTATAAAAAAGCCTACTTCACCTCCTTTATTCACCAACCCTTTCTTTTATGTATGGCTGAAAGCAAAATACAATTCAATATTTTAAAGCGAATTGCAAGACCTAATGGTTTTTCTGTAAATTATGTCACATGCCCTTACAACAGGCTAAAGAAATGAATAATAAACATCTGGTTCACCCAGAAAATAAAACCAATAAAATACAACAAAAACCATTCCAATGAAATTTCGTGGCAAAATTTCCCAGAGAATAGAGAAATGTTTCAGAAAATCGAATTTTATATGTGCCTTTCAAATTAATAACATCTTACATTGAGTGTATTGCTGTTGTGTTTTCTAGTCCATTCTCTGTTTGTATAATATACCGTATACACTTGAATAATCCGCACGTCTTTCCCGAATTTTAGGATGAAAAACTGGGGTGCACAGATTATTCAAAACATTGTTGGTACTGCTCCGCCTCCAACAATACATCCCATTATACCATTGCATTGTTGCGGCCTCAGTCTGTGATACATCAGTAGCACATTAGGAGTGAAGTATTAACGTCTTCAAACTTGTTAGTTATGGCTACAAGTTCTCGTTATTGCTTGTACACTGCTAAAGAAAAAGTGAAAATTATTGAAGAAGCTGAGAAGATTGGAAACCGTGCTGCAGGAAGAAAGTACAATGTGAGTGAGAGTTGTATTCATGACTGGAGAAAAAATAAAATGCAGCTTCAAGAAACTAATAGTAATCGCCGGGCATTTTGTGGCCAAAAAGCGAAGCATCCGGACATCAAGGAAAGGCTCTGCAATTATGTAGATGAGAAGCGATAATATGGATGCGCGGTGACGAGTGAAATGTGCCAACTTAAAGC